>NC_031783.1:15215948-15219988 GCF_001522545.3 Parus major | reverse complement strand
TGCACAGGCCGGGGGATGCTGTCCCTCCCTCCTGGGGACATCCAGACAGCTGAGAGACAGCCAGGGGTGGGACACAGGGCTGTGGTGGGTGTGCAGGTCTCCAGCAGCTGCTGCTGCCAGCTCCAGGTGTTTGGGAAACACGGGACAGAGGGGTTTTACCAGATGGAAGCGAAGCCCTTGGCTCAGTGATCCCCTGGAGATGGAGGGTGCTAAGGAAGCTCTGCCAGGAGCAGTGCAGGGTTCATCTTCGTGTCACCCTCACGTCACCCTCTGTCACCTGCGGTGCCTTCTCAGTGTCCACCTGCCCCGACCCCTCTGTCTGTGACTCTGCTGGGTGGTAGCAGGTGGCAGCAGCGTATTTACAACCAGACTGGACAGGAGCAAATTGCACTTTGTTGGCAATGAATTGCTGCACCTCAGGTGGCCACGGGCCGTCACCAGGCCAGGGGAGAGGTCATCCTGGGGCTGCGCTGGCTCTCGCCCCCCTGCACGTCACTGAGAGCCCGCTGTGGGACAGAGAGGGAACGCTGAGTGTGGGGACAGCAGCGAGTTCAGGGTGCCCAGAGCAGCTGTGGCTGCCCCTGGATCTCTGGAAGCATCCAAGACCAGGCTGGGCAGGGCTTGGAGCACCCCTGGGACAGTGCAAGGTGTCCCCGCCCATGGACACGGGGTGATCTTTAAGGTCCCTTCCAACCCAAACCATTCCAGGATTCTATGGACAATCACATCACTGTCCCCTGGGCCTTGCTCTTCAGGCCTCCCCCAGTGTCCCACCCTGGCCAGATGATTTCTGTGTCAGAAAAATTCCACCTCATCAGCAACCCCTTACTCAGGTACAGCTGCTCACAAAACCCCATCCCGCTCCCACCACTCCCACACAAATCACACTGACACTGCCTGCTGGAAAACCCCTTGGGAAGCTTCAACTCACCTCAAACTTGCTCATGAACTCTGCAAAAATGCCGAAGAAGGCTTCGGAGGTTGTCATTTTTGAGTCTTCCCCGAAGAAGGAGAGCACCTTGCTGAACTCCTCCATGGCCTTGTGCTGCAGCTCGTCCAGGGAGCGCATGGCGGGCTGGGCGCTCTCCAGGAAGGACTGCAGGAACCGGCTTAAGGACAAAGAGCTGCTCCATGGCCGGGATCAGGAGCCCTTATCGATCTCTTATCACATGGCAGGGTTCCAGCCCTGCTGGCAGCGGGGAGCCGCTGCACAGGCACGTGTGGAGCTGCTGCCAGCACAGCTCTCAAGGACAGATGTCCCAGCACGTTCCCTGGCACTGGGGCTGTGCCACCAAAACCCGCTCCCCGTCCTGGCTGAGGGCTGGGGGAGCTGAGGGACGGGGTCAGAGCCAGCCCTGGCTGTGCAGGAGCCCCCGAGGCACGGCAGGTTCCCCGGGGATGTCCCCTCCCAAGGAAGGATACGCTCATGACAATGGCAAACCTGTCCTCGGCGGTGGGCGGCATGCTGTGACACGCCTTCTGGATGTCACCCACCGTGCTGTGCAGCTCCTTCAGCTCGGCTGTCAGCGTCCTCTGGTTCACTGCAGGACAAGAGCAGGGCTGGCACACGGGGCCTGGCTGTGTGCCCGTGGCCGGGGGTCAGTCTGTCTGTCTGTCTGTCTGTCTGTCTGTCCGCACTGCTCGGCACCAATGTCCTGCTGTCCAGGCAGGCTGGACAACCAGAGCGTCCTGCTGGGAGCAGAGGTGCCAGGAGCTCCTCACCTGGAGAGGGCAGGAGTGCCAAAAGGAGCCTGGAACATTCCAAGGACAGGAGCACAGGGGACTCACAGAGGGGACAGGAGGGACACAGGACAGCAGGACAAGGGGGGACACACTGGCAGGAGTTTGGGCAGCCTCCAGGGACAGAAGGGTTATTTAAGAGTTAGGCCAGATACAAACTCCAGCTGGGAAAGCTCCAGGTACAGACCTTCCTCAAGTGGAAATTTACAGCTCCAGGCCGGAATTCGCTCCTTTATTTATCCACTGTAGCACTAATTCCCAAGGGAATTGCTCACAAACAGCAGGGGATGGTGTGCAAAGGGAATACAGCTCGTGCTTTGTAGAGATTCAGTGCTTCATTTAAAATCACAGCATTATGGAATCATCGAGGTTGGGAAAGCCCCCTCAGGTGATCCAGTCCAGCTGCTCCACTGCCAACACAAGCACTGTCCCCAAGTGCCACATCCACACAGATTTTAAATCCCTTCAGGGACAGGGACTCCACCCTGGGCAGCTGTGCCAGGGCTGGGCAGCATTTCCAGGAAGGAATTTTCCCTAAAGTCCCACCTAAACCTGCCTGGCACAGCCTGAGGCCGTGTCCTGTGTGACACCTGAGCAGCCCCACAGCAGCAGTGGGTGGAGAGCAGCTCCAGAATGTGTGTGAGTGGTTTTTATTGCAGAAAATGGAGCTTTGGGTCCTTACTCGACACGACACAGCTGTGACTGACCTGTGACCCCTCCCCGAGGTGCTGCTCCCTGTGCCCCACACTGACCATGGCAGTGCTGGCACCTGCAGCATCACCTGCACACCTGGATGGAGGCTGGGCCACACCATCCCCGGGCTCCCTGTGCACTCCCAGCGTGTCTCTGCCGCGCCAGGTGTGGCAGCGTGGGATGGTGGCACCTCACTGTCACCGAGCTCTCCTCGTGCTCAGGACCTCTCCTCACTTGTTCTGGCTCCCATCCTGCTCCTGCCGAGGCTGAGCAGCTCCTGGCTGACCCCAGACCCAAACCAAACCCAGAGCCACACGCTCCTTTACCTTTGGCGGCGAGCGGCACTGTCGGAAGATCCTTGGCAAAGCCCAGGAGCTCTGGGAAGTGTTGGCTGAGGGATTTGGCAAGAATGTGCAGGAAGGTGGATTTCCCATCCACAGTCTTGGTGGTGTTCAGCTGCAGCGAAGCAGAACAAGTGAGGACCCCCCTGCACACCCCCTGACCCAGCTCCCGTGGTTATAATGGTTAAACTGGACATTCCACATTGCCACACCACGTGTGCCCAGATTGGGGGTGTGGAGATGTCCCCTCCTGCAGCCCAGGGCTGTCCCCACCCCTCAGCAGCCCCAGTGCAGGCCAGGACCTGCTCCCACCACAGCTGGGCCCTGGCTGAGGCGGGCAGGACCCCAGACCCACAGCAGAGCCTCTCTGAAGCCCCCTGTGCATCAACCCAGCCCCCTGCACCCCTCTCTGGCTCCCTGGGGTCTCCTGTGGGAGCAGCTCATGGGCACAGGGAGCTCCCAGGAGCGAGGCTGGCTCTCCTTACCTCGGTGAGGAAGTTGATTTTAAATCCCGTGGTTTTGCTGGTCTTGGGCTGCCCGTTGTTCAGGTAATTTCCCATGGCCAGCACGAACTGGGGAGAGGAAAGCAGGGAATGAGGGGCTGCTGGCCTCCTGCAGCCGTGTCCTCCCATCTCCCAGCTCCTGCGACTCTCAATTCCTGCTCTCCACCCATCAATGTGCAGACAAACACTGTCCCCAAGGATTTCAGGAATTGCTGGGGGGTCACTGGCCAGGAGTTTGATCACTCATCTGCAAATGCCTTTGAGCACAGCGACCTCGTTTATCCCACCTGCCTTTTTTTGTTCAAACCCAATGAATTAACAGCAATTTGGGGCAGCTCATCTCCGGAGGGTCACGGAGGAACTGCAGTGGGATTTGTTCTCTCTGGTCCATCCCAGGAGCACAGAGACCCCTCCTCAGGGGATGGGCAGTGTGGGGGTGCCCGGTGTGGGACACTCCCAGGGGCTGGAGCTGCCGTGGAAGCTCCTGTGGGACACTGAGGGTGACCATGGAGGGAGGGACCGCTCTGACCTCCAGGATCTTCGCCAGCTTCTTGCTGCTTTTCAGCTCTAGGGAGGCCTTGCAAATGCACTCGTAGCTGGCCTTGATCTCCTCGGTCTTCTCCTGCAGGGTGGTTTTGAAGTGCAGGCTGCGCAGGCGGATCTTGTACTCGGGTACAGCCAGCATCTGGGGCAGGAGGAGGGCAGGGTCACCATCCCCAGCAGCACAGCCCCTCCTGCCCTGCTGGCCCTGCCCTGCTGGCCC
>NC_031783.1:15162455-15214053 GCF_001522545.3 Parus major | reverse complement strand
TCCCCTTTACCTTTCCAGTTCTCTACATCCCACCTGTGGCTACCTTCACCGTGGGCTTCACTTACATGTGTTGTAGGCCTTTTTGTGGGACAAAATTTCAACCACGTCTTTCTTTTTAAAGTTTTCAGGCATGAGAGTTGGCTCTGGAAGAGAAACTGAAAGATTTAATGGTGGGTAAGGACAGGCTCAGGGGGCTCCAGCGGGAGAAAACCTGTCCTGCAAACAGTGAAACCATGAATGAGAGAGAGGAGAGCGGATGCTTTGCACACAGCAATGGCTCCAGGAATCCTTGAATTCTGCGATTCAAAGATCTCCCCAATTCAGTTGGTGCTGAAAAAGGTAAAACCAGAGGTGAAACACACAGAAAATCCCAGACTGCTCAGAAACATCCTCAAAACAGTGTCCCCTGAGATGAGTTCCATTTCACCCCCTGCCAGCTGGGCATCGTGGCCGTGCCAGGAGAGCTCAGACATCCCTTGTTTTTACTGGAATGCCTCCTCTGGGATCACCAGCACTCCACACCCCCAGCCTGGACCCTGCTCTGGGTTTGTGGCACCCAAAACCTGCTGGCTGGGAGATGCCAGTGGGTCTGTGGGAGCCGAGGAGCCGCGGGGGCTGCACAGGCACAGAGCTCCAGACCCATCACTGCTCCTGGGGCACTGAGAAAAAGCAAAGAGCTGCTGGTGATGATTGCTTTGGACACAGGAATGTTTTCATGGCTTTTTCAGCGTTTCCAGAGCTCTCAGTGCAGTTGGTAAAAGCCTCCAGCCGGGTTTCAGTGCCCAATGAAATGTGCAGAGAAAACAGATCATGGCAGCAGAGATAATTAAGGGATTTAATGAAAGCATCTCCACCTTAATGATCCGCTGTGCCACCGGCCACAAAATCCTGAGGATGAACAAAATTCATGCCGCGGGTGATGTCACAGACAGGCACTGCCTTGCTGCCCATCGAGCCCCAGTCCCTCCCAGTTCCTCCCAGTCCCTCCCAGTTCCTCCCAGTCCCTCCCAGTCCCTCCCAGTTCCTCCCAGTTCCTCCCAGCCGGCACTGGTCTCTGCTGGTGCCAGGAGCTATTTTGGGGCTCAGTACTTACTCGTGGGTTTCTGAGTCCCGAAGTGCAGCTCCAGGTCGAGGTATTTGACCATATCACTCAGCTTGTCGTAATCCGAGTCTTCCCCGAGCTGTGGGGCAGGAGGGGTCGGGAGCTGTGCTGGCCCCCCTGTGCTGCCACATCCCCCACACCGAGCTCCGTGTCCCCAGAAGGAACCAGGACAGGCTTGGTGGCACCGTCCTGTGGCTGGAGCCACTGCCCTGCAGCTTCACTCAGCTCCTGACACAACTGAAATCCTACAGAGCATCCCTGTCTTCACCCCCTCCTCGGACAGGATCCCCTTGCTAAAGGATAAAATGGCAATTCCAGGAGCTTCAGGGATTGTTTCAGCGCACAGAAAAATCACTGTGAAGAAGCATCTTCCTTCCCGGAGTGCTGGGGAGAGGGACCTGAGGATTTCCAGTGTCTGTGGGACTGGAAGGTGATCCCACAGCTCCCCTCTGGCTGCCCAGGGCACGGGGAACGCGGCATGTCCCGAGCACCGGGAGTTAAACCCCGGGAAGGGATTGGATCCACCCGCACCACTTCATGTCCCCGATGCCACAGGATTGCCACCTCTTGTCTCACCCCTCACCTCTGCTGTCCCCTGCAGTGTCCTGCCCTGCTCGGGGCTGTCCCATCACCCTGCTCCAGCCATCCTCATCCTTCCCCACTGAAACCCCCCAGCTGCACAGCACATCTGGAGGCAGCTCCTGGCTGTGGTAACCCCCCGGGACTCCGTAGCTGAAATCAGCATCTCAGAGGGTTTCCAGGGCCTGTCCCCGCTCCCCAGTTCGCTCCAGTTTAAAGGACGCAGGGAAGCCCTGCAGAGCCTCAGCGCAGTCGCTGCTCCCCAGGGCGCGGCTGGGACCCCCATCCTCACCCGGAGGGGCCGTACCTGTCCCCAGATGGTCCCCTCCGAGTTCTCCACCTGCTCCCAGCGCAGTCTCTTGACGCTCATGTGGTTGGAGTCGCTCCTGCGGTGCAGCAGCCCCCGGTGCAGGGGGGGCGCGCAGGGCACGGGGGGCGGCGGCGGCGGAGGAGGAGGAGGAGGGATGGGGTGCAGGTGGCTCACCAGGGCTTTGGGGACCGGTCCCGAGCTGGCCTTGGTGGCCTCCGCCTTGCTGGGGCCGGTCTGGGGGTCGTGGAACTGCAGGGGGGGCGGCGGGGGCGGGGGGCTGAGCGGAGGAGGGGGGATGTGGTCCGAGAGCGTGGAGTAGGTCAGCGAGCTGCCCTCGTCGCTGCTGCTGATGTACTCGCTGCTGCTGACATCGTTGGTCACGTAACTGCCCTGGTCATCCTGGAAACTCATCTGGGGGGGCGCAGAGCGGGGGGTGAGGCTGGCACCCCCATCCCCAGCGCCCCGGAGTGTCCCGCACGTGTCCCCCGGGTCCCTGGGGTGCCCCACGCCGCTCTCACCTCCTCGTAGTCGTTCTCAGGGGTGAGGAAATCATCCACGATGGTGACCCGGTGTCCCAGCTGCTCGCTGAGGGCGTCCAGGAACCGGTCGGTGTCGCGGCTGCGGGGGGGCCTGGAGAACGTGAAGAGCTTCTTCCTCCGCGACAGTGGCGAGTACTCGCCGTGCTTGGGCGACGGGGCCGGGCTGCTGTCCAGGCTCACGTACGGGTTGGACTCGGTGCTGCACGGGGAGGCCACGCTGCTGTGCAGCCGGTAGTAACAGGGCTGGGTCGCCAGTGGCTCGCTCGGCCACGCCAGCCCCGGCTTGCGGCCACCTGCGGGACAGAGCCGAGGCTGCTGCAGGGGCGTCCTGCAGCCCCGGGCACCGCGACAAGGAGCAGAGGGACAAGGGAGCTTCCCAGGCAGCGGCTGCACTGCCCTGCAGCAGCTGGGATCCCAGGGGATGCAGCAGTGATCCCCTGCCCTGCAGCAGCTGGGATCCCAGGGGATGCAGCAGTGGTCCCATGGGATGAAGCAGCAGTGATCCCCTGGGATGCAGCAGTGATCCCCTGGGATGAAGCAGCAGTGGTCCCCTGCCCTGCAGCAGTGATCCCAGGGGATGAAGCAGCAGTGATCCCAGGGGATGAAGCAGCAGTGATCCCATGGGATGCAGCACCCTGCACACAGCCCTGCCCTGCCCTGCAGCAGCCAGCACCGTGCTCGCACCCGGAACCATCATGCTTCCTTATAAAATGGCACCAAGAGGAGGTTGTTTTCTCCTCCACCTGCCCGGCCAGCGCCACCCAGTGTCACCTGAGATGTCCCCAGGAGGTACCTGCAGCGTGCGGCAGCTCCGGGGCGGGGGGGGAGCTCCTGTGCAGGGCAGCGTTGCCCATCTTGCCAGCAAAGCCCCCGATCAGGCGGTTCTCCAGCTCTGCGTACACAGCCGACATCTGGGGAAGGACAGAGAGCTGCTGCCGTGCCCACCCAGACAGGGCTGTGGACCCCCAGAGACCTGCCATGTCCCCACAGAGCAGCTGGGGCTGTCCCTGGATCCCTGGCAGTGTCCCAGGCCAGGCTGGACAGGGTTTGGAGCAGCCTGGGACAGTGGGAGGTGTCCCTGCCATGGCAGGGCTGGGGCTGGATGAGCTTTCAGGTCCTTCTGACCCAAACAATTCTGGGATGCCCATGAGTACCCATCTCTCTGACTCTTTAAAGGGGGGCTTCACCCCAGCCCAGGCCACTCTGCCTTGTCTGAGCCCCCCCAGAGCCTCTCACTGATGAGGCTGCAGGGAGACACTGGCAGACATCAGCCTCATTAAGGTGACTAATTGCCCAGGGAGGTGACCGCAGAGAGGGGCTCTGAGGCAGGGACACCATCAGTCCCTGCAGGTATTCACCCACACACACAGCTTTCCCTTTTTCCTGCTGCCCTGTGTTCACAGTGAAGGGCTCAAACTGCTTTCCTGTGGACACTCCACCCCACAGCCGTGCCAGAGGTGTCCCTCGCCCCCTCACACCATTTTGGGGTTGGGTGTCTCCGGGAGGGACGTGCCATCACCAGCCTGTCTCTCCCCAGGGATCAGGCGAACGGGGACCTCCACGGTGTCACTGCCTGCGGGAGGGAGACAAAGCAGTCACTCCTCTGTCTGTGCCCCAGCTCCCACAGCCCTGACCCACAAAGGGCTCCCTGTCCCTTGCTGGGACCCAGAGTGACCTCCCTGCCCAGCTCCCGGCTCTGGGGGTCCCTGGGGAGCAGTGCAGGGTGGGTTTAAGGTCAGCACGATGGTTCCAGGCTGCTCCACTCTGCCCTCGGGGCAGCTGAGGACAGGGCTGCTCCCCACAGCTGGCCAACATCTGCCCAGACACCGCTCCTCCAGCACACACAGCTGCTCTCCGGGCTCTAATCCCCACCAGAAAAGCTCCTCAGAGCCAGGTTAGAGGATCTTCCTCTCATGTCTCAGACCCCCCTGAGAGCTGAGGAGCACCACATGGCCAGGAGGTCCTCAGGGAGGTGATGGGGAGGTCGTGGTCAGGAGCACAGAACCACCATCTCCTTCCTCACGTGGATTTCACAAATGTGGTTTTCCCTGTTTCCCTGTGAATTCGATGGAATCTGAGAATGTTCAGAGGGAAGCCATAAATGCTGTCCCCAGAAAGGAGGGCCCAGACCAGCAGGACCAGTTCACATCTGAGTGATGGAAGGGGTTGGACACAACATTCAGCCTCTTACTGAACTGGCTCTCTCATTGTGGAATCGCTGTCCCTGGAGGTGTCCGAGGCACCTCTGGGCTGGGTGACAAGGTGGGGATCAGTCACAGCTTGGACTCCATGATCTTGGAGGGATTTTCCAACCTAAATGATTCTGTGATTCTATAATTTTGTGATTCTGTTTCTGAAAACGTGGATTTCCAGCCCGTGCCTCCGTGCTGGCTCTACTCTGACCTCCTCCTTTGCCTCCATCTTTTCCCATTGTTCACGTTTAGGAGCAGGTCAGGAATTTGGCACAGCAGGACACTGCAGGCAGTGTCACAACCCCCAGGTCCCTGTCCCCAGTCACCCACCTGCTGCCCCCTCCTCAGGGCGGGGGGTCCGGAGGCTGCCCCGGCACAGGGAGGCCCCTCGGACGGAGCTGCGGTACCGATCCTCAGCCTCTGCCTCAGCTGCAGCAGGAAACACCTCGGTGAGCCCACAGCTCCCCACCCCTCCTCACCCTGCTACCCCCAGAGCCTCCCANGGAGCTCAAATCTGCAAAAAGGAGTCCCTGCCTTGCAGGGAGAGGTGAGGGTGAAGCCCAGGCTGGCTGGGCAGAGGACACTCGAGGCCCCAGCTCCTCTGGTGGCTGGAGCAGAGCAGGACGTGTCGGAGGCAGGGGTTGAGCTGTGGTTTGTGCGTTGGCCTCATCCCTCCTGCGTGAACGATCACGGTGACTCCACATCTGAGCAGAGCTCGTGTCAAATCACAGCACAGGGAGTCCCTGGAGAAATGTCTGCAGTCGGCTCCGGGCCTGGCCAGGGCTCCACGAGTCTCGTTTGCAGTTCCTGAGGGTTCCTTGGCCTCCTCCTTGTTTGTGCTCTGAGGTGTGGATCTGCCTCGCTGCCGATGACGAAGCCTTGAGAGCCTTGAGAGCCCCGTCAGGAGCAGGGAACTGGGGGGGTTTGGATTGTCCTTGCCTCGGTGGGACCTCGCTCAGGGCTGGTTCCTCGGGGTGTCTGACTGGTTTAGTCACGGCAACCGTGCCTGGGTGGAGGTTCTGTCCCAGCTGGATCAGCGCCGCTGCTGGGGATGAGGAGGGATGGGGCTGGGCTGGGGGGAGCAGCCCAGCCCCGCACAGACGTGTCTGGGACGCGGTGCCAGGGGAGTGAGAGGGTGCAGGGTGTGCCTGGGAGGGGCGCAGGGTGTAGGACGGGGTGCTGGCACATCTGGAGGTGGGACAGAGAAACTTGCAGAAGGATTTGTAAGCTCAGCCTGGTTGGAGCTGGGGCGTGGGCTGGATCTGCACGAACCCATGTGTCCTCCCTGCTCCTCCTGCATCTCCTGGCTTGCAGGGGGAGGCTGGAAGAAGATCCTTGCAAAACCCCGCCGCATTCCCTCCGTCCACGTGGCTTCTGTGGTCATCCCCTCACAGCAGCTCTTGCACATTCCTGACCCTGGGAACGAGAGATGAGGTTTGGCCGGAGCTCTGTCGCTGACCAGCCAGGCTGACCCCGACAGAGGAGAGGTTCCCATCCCCATGCTGGGCACTTTTTGGGTGTGCTCAGCATCAACCCGTGCATCTCCCAGTCATGGGGATGGGCACACCCCAAAGAAAGCTCTCCCGATGAGCAAAACTCCCAAAAGTGACATCTCATCGCAAAACCTGGTGGTTTTTATTTTGTCAGATTATCCAAATTAATGGCAGAAACGCTCTGACTTAGGTTGACTTCATGGCAGGGAGGAGGAATCACACCCCGAAGGTCTGGCTGGGAATTGTGGCTTTCATGCAGGAAAGAAAGAGCTCCATGAGGCAAAGGCTGAGAAGGGAATTGGGTTTGGGGCTGGGTCGATGGATTTAAGCCTGGAGTGGGGCAGGGGAGGCTCTGGGGAGGGTTTGTGCAGCCTCTGCTGCTCCTGGCTCGGGCTCCAGCTCTGGCAGGGCTGGGCTGAGAGGGGCGGCCAAACAGCTGGGAGAGGAGCTCCGGGAGCCAGGCCTGTGGGAGCTGATTTCTCTGGGAAGATTGGGAAGATTCAGATGTGTTTTATCTCGCTGGAATCGTGGCCTCCACGGGGGCCTGCGAGGCAGGGGCTGCGCTCGCCTCCTCCTCGCTCCACACCCCTCCACCTCTGCCAAAGCAGGAATTCACCCAGGCACTGCCCCGTGTCTGCAGCAGCCACAGGGGTGTGAAGAAACAGCCAGAGCCCCTTCAGAGCCCCCCAGAGCCCCCCAGAGTCCCCAGAGCCCCCCAGAGCCCCCCAGAGCCCCCAGCCCCATGGGGCTCACAGCAGCTGCCATTCCCCGGTAGCCGCTCGCCCCATGGCCAGGGAGCTGAGCAGGTTCCAGGTGCCCCTGGCAGCACAGGGCAGCGATGGATGCACAGATGGGACACCCAGTCCGTTTCTCCAGCAGCACTGGCATCCACCAGCTCATGGCCCACATGAAACCCCAGCCCTGAGCTGGGCTGGTCCCAGGAAACCCTTCCTGCCCCCAAGGGAAAAGAAGGAAGTGGGGCCAGCCCTGGAAGGAGCACACAGCCCATGCACAGCTCAGTGTGGCAGCTGGGACAGGCTCAGGCTCACAGCAGGATGGAGGGAACGGAGCATCCATCCCTGAGGTAGCTGACAGAGCAGCACTGGGACACGGGAGATCAGCGCAGTTTGGGAGCCCAGGGGAAGGAGCAGCCCAAGTGCAGAGAGCTCTGGGCACGGTGCTCCCAGGCACAGACACACAGAATGGAGCAGAACACCAGACCATGGGCTGTGCTCACAGACTGCTCCGTTCACCTGAGGCACCGAGAGGAGCCAGGGACCAGCCTGGAGCTGGGAACCACGGCCTGGGACAGGGAATTTGCTCCTGTGCTTCCCTCCTCCCCCGGCTGGGGATTCCTGCTCTGCAGTCCTGTCAGCTCCTTAGGTTATACACTAATTACAGGGCATGAGTTCCTGGGAATGCACAGCCCAGCTGAGCTGTGATTCTGCACACACAAAGCAGAGGTGGCTGAGCACAAATCCAGTGAGCAGATCCAGTGTGCACGGAGCACGGGATCCCAGGCACAGGATTTGCACCGGGACTTGGAGCTGTTCCTGTTTTCTGCTAAAATCACTGTATTCCTCCAAAAGCCTCTCTTCAAACACTTCTTTTACCTTTTCTGAGTCTAAAATTCACACATCTGTGTGAGTACTGAGAGCAGGAAAAGCAGAAGCGATTAAGAGCACAGACACACGGATTGGGACATTTCACTTCAAACCAAAACAAACTTCTCCCCAATCCACCGCTGGCTTTGTGCTGCCACAGAACCAGGTGAGGGTGGTGGTGAGGGGACAGGGGGACCAGGGACAAGGGGAACACCAACTGCCTTTGTGTCTTTTTGGGAAAGCAGCACCAACTCTTCCAACCACGGATGTTTTTGTGGCATCCCAAGGGATGCTGCGCCACCTTTATTTTACCTCTCTGATCTGAGCCCTGCCTTTAAACCAGCTGTTCCCTTCCTGGACTTCCTCACCTCTAAGGACCTGAGCAGCTTCCAAAAGCCTTTGCTCCCAGAGTCACCCTCTCAATCCATCTTCCCTCTCAATGCAGCTTCTCTCCAAAACGACAGGAGGACAATGCCTGAGCTCCCAGGACACGGTGTGTCCGTCCCGGAGCGCGGGGGCTTCCTCTCACCTGCCAAGGCCTTGTACCCCAGAAACCTGTCAATCTTTTGCTGGCAGTGCTCCTGCTCCTCGTAGGTCAGCAGCTGGTAGATAAACTGCCAGAGGACTTGCTTGGCCGGTGTGTCCAGCACCGGGAACACATCCACAATGAGAGTGTCAATGTTCCTGCAAAACAGGAGGAGAGGGCTGGGCAGTGAGCGTGTCCCTCCTCACAGCCCCTCCTGCCGCTGCCCAGCCTCGCCTTTGCCATGGGCTCGTCCCTCACTGCACAGCTGAGCCATTAAAAACATCTGGATGTGATGTCCCCACCTGGGGACGTGGGAAGTGCTGGCCTCAGCAGTGCTGGGCTGGACTCAGTGGTCTCAGAGGGCTTTTCCAGCCTAATGAAATCCATGATTTTATGAGTAAGAGGGGTGGGGGAACACCAGAAAGCAGAGAGAAGCCCTGGAAAGACTTGGATTTTACCCAGCTGCAGGTAAACAGGCTGAGGGAGAAATGCACCAGGGAGGGGAGCTGGGCTGGCAGCTCCTGGGGCCAAAACTCCATCAGATTTTGGTGTGGAGAGGGGGAAAGGGCTGTTGGGAATAGCAGGGCTGAGCTCCCCATCCCATCAGGATAGAACAGCCTGCAACAGGATGAAATTCTGCCCTGGCACAGGTGCCCAGAGCAGCTGGGGCTGCCCCTGGACCCCTGGCAGTGCCCAAGGCCAGGCTGGACAGGGCTGGGAGCTCCTGGGACAGTGGGAGGGGTCCCTGCCATGGCAGGGTTGGCACTGGATGGGCTTCAAGGTCCCTTCTAACCCAAACCATTCCAGGATTCTGTGACAGCCTCTGAGAAAACACTGCTGGAAGAGCAAGCAAGGGCAGGGAACGAGGTCACTGATGAAATCTGAGTGTGCCAGGGGATGTGGCTGGATCCCTGCACAGGACAGGGGGGATGTGCTCCATGGCAGGACGAGGGCTCTGCCAGCCACAGCCATTCCCGTGCAGCCACCAAGGAATGCTGCAGCCAAGATCCTGGGAAGAGCGAGGAGACAAGGATGGAGCATGGAGAGATTCACTGAAGGAGGTGGAACAGGATCTGTGGCTGTCAGGGACAGCCTGACCGGGGCATGACCAAATTACCCTAAAGAAACCAAACCCTAAAGGATCTGCCCTGTCCCCAGGCAGGACACCTGGCTGAGATGAGCTCATGGACACCTGGCTGGGGAACCTGGAGGGCACAGGACAGCAGAGGAGCTCCTGTGACGGCAGAGGAGCTCCTGTGACAGCAGAGGAGCTCCTGTGACGGCAGAGGAGCTCCTGTGACAGCAGAGGAGCTCTGTGTGACAGCAGAGGAGCTCTGTGTGACAGCAGAGGAGCTCCTGTGACAGCCCCCAGCCCAGGGCTGCCTCTGCCTGACACCGAGCCTGGCACGGGCACTGCTCCGGGCGGGGTCCCAGAGGAGGATGGAGCTGGCACCGAGTTACCGATGTTGGAAGAAGCCCTCCAGCGCCTTGCAGATGGTGAAACGCTCGGGCGGGGTCAGCAGGTGCTCCAGCTGCTGCGTGAACGTCCTTCCTTGGATCTTGATGCTAGAGGGGAGAATCTCTGCAACCCACTGCAGGGAGGTGAGGGCCGAGGAGCTGCTCGGGCACTCGGCAGAGTCAGAGTCTGCAAAACAGATATTCCATCTTTCCTTGGTTTCTTTTGGGGGCAGTGGAGCAGTTGGAGAGCACTGAAGTGAGAGTTTGAAGCAGGTCAGGTTGGATGGGGTTTGGAACAATCTGGTCTAGAGGAAGGTATCCGTGCCCAAGGCAGAGGGGTGAAATGAGATCACCCCTGATGTCCCTTGCAATCCAAACCATTCCAGGCTGCTGGGGCTCTGCGGAGCCACCTGCAAACCACCAGGGGCGTTCCCAGGGCTCCTCAGAGGGGCTGAGGGGATCCCATTGCTGCTCCAGAGGGAAGAGGCAGCCCCTGCCTCCCGGCTCTGTGCATTGTGGAGCAGCACCCCAAGCTCACAGCGGAGCTCGGGAAGCACGGCAGGGACCACGGGGACATCCTGCCCTCCACAGGCACCCTGCACTGCCCCAGACACCCTCAGCTCTCATCAATTATTGATTCCTGCGGCAGGATAACAATCCCGCCCGGCGGGATTTGCGCAGCCACCGCGGGCACGAGGGGTTGGATTACTGCGGACAAGGACACGGCACACGCTGCACAGCAAGGACAAGGGACACCAAGGACAGTCACACAGCAGGATGAGCCCTCCTGGAGAGCAGCCAAGCCTGAGATCCAGCCTGATCCCACAGAGCAAGGGATCCCGGGGAGAGGAGCATCCCCAAGGCAGCGCGTTAAACCTGCTCAGCCCATGGAGGCGCTCGGCAATTCCCTCCTCCAGCAGGAATTGGGGAGCTGGCCCGGGGTCTCGGCTCTCCAGCCCCTCCTCCCTGCATTCTCACCGTTGGAGAAGCTGACGATGCCCTCCTCCACCACCAAGGTGGGCATGGCCCCGCTGCCCTGCAGCATCGACACCACCTTGTCATGGGAGCAGTTCCTGCGGGAAAGGAGAGCCCGGTCAGAGCTGCCCCAGCTCCAGGAGAGCGCTGAGGACACACGGCTGTGTCCTCATCGTGCTTCATTCATCTTGGAAAAGCCTCCCCGTGCAGCTCAGAGCCAGGGGAGTGTGTCCCCAGTGCCATTCCCTGGTTCTCTCCAGCTCTGCTCGGTTTTCCCTGTGCTGCAGGGAGGGAGAGCCTGGATCCTGCCCCATGAGCGAGCTCCCCGCTCTGCCTGCACCAAGGAACAACCGTGGGCACCCTCAGCAGTGCCAGGGCACGGGGAGAGAGAGTTAAACTGCACCCAGACCCAGAAAATGATTTTTCCTTTAAATGACACAGCGCTGCAGGTCTGTCCTCGCCTGTCCTAATTCTGCACAAAAAGAAAATGCGAGGTGAATGTAAAGTTTAATTTTGTAGGTGAAAAAAATCTTGGGATGCCCTTGGAGAAGGGTATGGGCCAGGCTGGGACAATGCCTGCCAAAAACACGGCTCAGAGGACAATCCTCAACCCGGTCTCTATTTTCTGGCAGTGCTGCATCAGCCAACAGTTCGCTGGATCAGCTGAAACGTGAGAACCTGAGCCCTGACAGAGGCAGCATCAGTTTAACCTTTAAATATTCATCACTCTCTCTTGTCCTGTAGCCTCCTCCAAGCCTTTGCTCTTGGTTTTTATGCAGAAGGACACACCCGAGGAGACAGGGGCTGCCCTGGAGAGGGGCACGGATCCCTCTGCTCCCATTGCTTTGGTGCACAAACAATGCACAGAATGAACCTCTGGGTACAAATGGGATTCCCACGTGGCTTTAGGCTTATGATCCCGTTGTGGGAGTGATTCGTGGGCTCTGCTGCTTTCCAAAGCAGAACCTCGGGTGTTTAACACAGATTAACTCAGAGTGGCTGAAACTGGGGTGTGGGGACAGTCAGAACCCCGGTTGTATAAACTGTTCTGCACAGAGAACTCAGAGGAGGAGCAGGGCTGGGGAAAGTGCTCCTCTTAGAGCCACATTTGGTACAGGAGCACTAAAGGAGCTGTCCCAGCTGTCCCCACAGTACAAACCCCTGTGCAGGGCAGCACGTGGGGACCAGCAGCTCCTGTTTCCCTTGTCCCAGAGTGACCACAGCGTGTGCTCAGCCCCTGTCCCCGGCCCTGGGTGCCCTGCACAGCTCCTACCTCATGTCCAGGCCGTTGAGGAACAGGATCCTGTCTCCAGCCTTGAGAGCAGCCTTCTCCGCCGGGCTCCCTGAAGGCACACGGACAAAGGGGCTTCAGCTGCAGCAGCCCTGGCTGGGCTGGGGGCCCAGGGACACCCCCAGGCAGGACACCCCCTGCACCCGGCTTATCTGGGCAGGCTGGGACTGTTCACCCAGTCCAGTCTGCACTGGGAGCACTGGTGTCATTTCAGGATCGCCACTGAACACATTTCCCACTTCTCAAAACGAGGAGTGGATAAAGCCAATCTAAATTATACCAAAGGTGCTCATTATTCCACTGGGAAAACTCCATCACTGAGCCTTGGAAAATTCCCTTTTGCTCTTTTCTAGCAAACAGCATTTAACAGTTCAAGTCCAGAGCAAAGACCAAGAAGTGATCAAGAATCTCATGTTCTTACCTGGCAGGACAGACTCGATCCACACTGGGGCATGGCCACGGAGTGTGAAGCCAAAGCTCCTGTTGCCTTTATAAACTCGCACTGTTCTGTGGGGGCAAAAGGCAAGCAGGAGTCAGAGCACAAGATCCAGCCCTTGTTTCCTTCCCCAGCCCCTCCACAACCCTGTTAGCCCAGGTTCTCCTGAGCACTCCAGTCCCCAATGCTCTCAATGCTGCCTCAAGGTCCCCTCTGATACCAAAGTGTCCTGTAAATGTGGTTCTGAAGTGGAATATGGGATAAATATATCTATTTAAAGAATATATATATATGTATAACTGCTCAAAATCATCTGGTTCCAACCCCCCACGTCAGGGAGTTGGGATTGGATGATCTTTAAGGGCTCTTCCAACCCAAAGCAGTCAGTGATTCTTTATTACAGAGAATTAGAGAGACAATGTGGTTCAGGGAGCAAAGGTCTCGTTGGCTGATGAGAGAGGAATTAAATTCCTCTAGGAAATTTTGGAAGGAGCATTAGGAAATCTCCCTGCTGGGAGGCAGATTGGAGCTGGGGGAAGGCAGCATTACTGAGATCATTTCCAACCAGCGGGATCCTGCTCTGGCAGGGAGGGAGGGAGTCTGTGCTGGGAGTGGATTTTGGACAAGTCACACAGAAATCATCCTGGCAGGAGGGTGGGCTGGAGCCTGGCACCCTGAGCTCCCCAGCCCCTGCTCTCCTGTTGGCTGGGGCAGGATCCACAGGGCTGCTGCAGTCTGGCCATCTGGGCACAGCAAGTGGGTTAATCCCTGTGCTCCAGGGATTGTCCTTCCTCCTCAGCCTCGCACCCAGACACCTGCTGGGGCAGGCCAGGGCCAGACAAGGAAAGCCACGGAATCTCAGGGTCGGAAAAGACCTTTAAAGATTATGAAATCCAAGTGTCAAGCCAGCAGCAGCTCCGTGCTCACCACTGAGCCGTGTCCTCGAGCACCACGTTCACCCTTCCCTCAACACTTCCAGGAACGGGGACTCCACCACTGCCCTGGCAGCCTGTGACAGTGCTTGGGAACCTGTTCCCTGAAGGAATTTCCCCTGATATCCAAACTAAACCCCCCTGCTGCAACTTGAGGCCGTTTCCTCTCATCCTGTCACTCATTACCTGGGAAAAGAGACCAGAGAGCCCAAAGCTGGCTGCAACCTCCTTTCAGTCTGCTCTGTGCCGGGTACCCTGAACCCTGCTGGGACAACCAGGCATCCTGAATCCTGCTGGCACAGCTGGGTACCCCGGATCCTGCTGGGACAGCCTGCATCCACCCAGCAAGGAGCAGACATCCCCTCTCAGCCTGCAAGCACCACCTCAGCTCCTCACACAGCTCATCCCAGCCAGCCCTGCAGAGCTGGGGGGACACGGAGGGTGCCCAGAGCTGGGACAAGGGCCACAGAGCTGCCCGGCCTTCCAGAGGGAGAGGTTTGTGCTCATCCTCATGACCCCGGGAGGGTTTGACAGCTCTTCCCGTTCCTCCCTCCACACGAACCCCGGGGGAGGCGCTACCTGCGGGCAGCCCCCGAGGCCACATTGCTGCTGACGAGCGAGGTGGTTTTGCGGAGGCTCTTGCTGAGCTCCTCGTGGCTGCGGGGCACGGAGCTGGCCCGGGTGGACACGAGCAGCCGCTCCTGGTGGTCCTCGCTGCGGCTGCGGCGCAGGCGATTGCTGTGCTCGCTCTTGGAGCGGCACAGCTTGCTGATCAGGCTCTGCGACACCACCTCGTCAAAGCGCTGCCGGTGCTTCTTGGGGATGAAAATCCTGGGAAACGAGGCAAGGGAGGAAAGTGAGGAGCGGGGCCAAAGCAGCTGCGGCAGAGAGCTGCGGATCCGGGCATCCCTGGAAGGGAAATGGCAGAATTCCTGGTGTGCGCTTGGCCTCGGTCCTCGCAGAGCTGCGAATGCCAGGGCTGGGGACACCGGGGGACACTGGGGGTGCTGGGGACACCGGGGGACACTGGGGGTGCTGGGGACACCGGGGGTACTGGGGACACCGGGGGTACTGGGGACACTGGGGATGCTGGGGACACTGGGGATGCTGGGGACACCGGGGACAGCAGCTGCATCTCTTCCACCATCCCATGCAGAGCTCCGTTAGAGCAGTGATGTCAAACCCCTCCTCCAGACCCGCTTCTTCTCCAGCACATCCTCGGAGCCCCAAAACGTTGCTCCCCATCTCCTGCCCCAGACTCTGCTCTCCTGGGCTCCAGCCTTGAGTGTTCCCACATTCCTGCACTGCCAGGCAGGAGCGTGGTTCCCCTTGGGAGACGATGGTGCTGCACGCAGGGACCGCACGGTGACACCGCAGGCACCGGGACATCCCCAGGAACTCGCTCTGTTTCGGGTCACCTCCCCCCTGCCTCGCAAGTGGCCTTTGCGGACCCCCAGGACACTCAGAGGATGCACGGAGGTGCACAGCAGGATCCCAGCAGGGAGGGAGGAGGCACCGCTCCCACCGGGGCAAGGTGAGCTCCATAACGCCGAGACACACTTTATCTTTTCCTTTTCCTCCTGCCGTCACAGCAGCCAGACCCCGACACCTGCTCACCTTCCCCTACCCTCCGCTCGCACATTTAGGGGCTTCTGGAGGAGCTGTCATCTCCGAGTGTTTCTATAGCAACTCCTGCAGCTGCAGCCGCTCGTTTGACAAAACCACTCGGGAGGTTCGGCCGCGCAGCTTCCTCCGTGCCCGGCACCTGGCGGGGTGTGAGAGCCCGGGCCCGGTGCTATCGCAGCCCCCGGGGGTGTGAGCACAGCCCCGGCTGCCCGGGCACCGCCGGTCCCACCGCGGCAGGAACTGGGACAAACTGGTGCCACAGGACCCAGAGGGAGCGGCTCCAGGGCTGGCACCAGCGGCTGCAGCTGGGGCTGGCAGGGGATCCCACCGGGCTCCCTCGGGCAGCTTCACCAAGGAACGCAAAAACCTCGGAGGAGAGGCTTCAGATCCCAGATCTACCGGGACCAGGACATGTCTGTCTCCTCAGAACTCCAAACAAGAGCTGGTGCAGGAGAAAACAGACCACAAGCCACCCGAGGCTGGCAGATGCTCGCGCAGAGCATCTGGTGACAATTTAACATAAGTAACGCATTGGTGCAATTCACAGGCGATTTGTGACTGAGCAGCAGCTAGAAAAGAGTGAAATTGTGCTAATAAATAGTTCACCCTGTGGGACAGGGGAGGATGTGGGTCCCCCAAGCCTCTGCCCCGAGCTGGGCACCCACCAGGGAGAAGTGCGGGCTCCTCACAGACAAAATGAGCACAATCCCATTTAAGTGGCCAAATTACATCGGCCCTGCACGTTCCAGCAGAGCTGTCCCAGTTTGCACGAGCCTCTGCTTCACCACTGGGCTGAGGAGCTCAGCTCCAGACCCAGCCCAGGCCCCGGCACTGCTCCAGGACTGGCTCGGTGCTGGAGCACAGCAGTGCCCAGATAGGAGAGATCTGGCTGACTGCTGCAAACAGTCCCACTAAAACAGGCAAAACAGTTTCTGTGGCTGCTTCTGCCGTCCCACAGCATAAAGCTGGCTTTGTCCATTGGCGTGGCACCAAGGAGCAGCGCCCAGCTGGGGCTTCCCTCTCCCAGCAAATCCCACCGGGATTCAGGGAGCGTGGATGTGCCCACCCTGTCTGGGGAGGTCAAGCAGAGGCAGGGTCATACAGTGCTGGCCTCGTGCCTTCAGCTTCCTCTCCCTCCTCCTCCTCAGGTGCTCTAGGTCAGCCCCAGCTCTGTTTTCTGCTGGAGAGGGGATGGGAAAGGCTCCCCCATCCCTGAGCCCTGTGCTCCCACGCCTGGTGCCGCTGAGCCCCGGGGTGCCAGCCCTCCTCTGCCGCAGCCTCTGCACCCATTCGGGAGAACTCAGTCTGCTCAAACACGTGAATTCAGGGCATTTTCCAGGCTGGGAAAGGTCCCAGGTGCTCCAGGCTGCTTTCCCTTCATCCCATCCCCACAGCAGCCTGCCCAGAGTGGTGGCAGTGCCACTGTGCCCGTCCCCTGCCCTCGGCTGCTGCTCGGGGCTCCCTCTGCCGTGTTGGGCACCTTTCAGCCTGTGCCACCCTCACACTCCACAGCTCGCAGGTGGGTCCCTGGCCGCCCAGCTCTGCACAGACAGTCCCGTTCCCGCAGCCCACCCTCGCTGGGAGCTGCCTGCCCCGTTTCCCAGCCGCTGCTCTGGACAGCTCCTGTCCCCCATGCGAGGGGCTCCCCGGGCAGGCCCAGCCGCTGCCGAGGCTCAGGGGACACGAGTGTCCCCTCGGGAGGGCAGCAGGGCTGGCTCCAGCTCAGCCAGGGGACACCTGGCCCCGCTCCATCACACCCCCAGCCCCACGTCCTCACCCCCCGGGCTGGCCGAGCGTCCTGGGGACAGAGCAGCCCCACACCGGCTCTTCCCACCACCCCTCACCCAACTGCCCGTCCGAGCTTCGCTGGACTCCCCCGGCAGGGCTGTCCCGGGGGCACGGCGGGGTCCGCACAGCCCCCAGAGGCAGCAGAGCCGCCCCAGGGCCGCCCGTGGGGACACGAGGCTGTGCCAGCACCCCACGGGCGGGCACCGCGGGGCGGCGGCGCAGGGACACGTACCGAAAATGCCGGGAGAAACTCCGGTCCTTTCCCATTTGTCAGGGTGCGGCGGGAACAAAAGGGAGACGCTTCAGATGCTCATGCAGCTGAGCCTCGGGCTCGGCTCACGCCCACGACGGGGCCGCTCCGGCAGCCGGTGCCGCCCCGCGAGTGGCACCCCCGCCGTGCCCGGGGACCGAGCCCCGGCACCTCCGGCTGCCTCAGCCCCTCGGGCCGGCCCCAGCTGCGGCTTCAGCATCGGCCGGGAGCCTCCGCTCGCCTCTGCCGGGCACTTCTGCCCTGCCTGCCCGGCTCTGCCCCGGCTCGCAGCCGCCAAGCCTCCCTCTTCCCCTAAAAACTGCAGGCGCGGTAATTTCCAGCTGGAACGATCTCGTAACAGAAAGGAGGGCACGGCTCGGAGCCCAACTCCGGGGGGATGCCTCCCTGGTGCTAATTAGTTGACTTCTAAAGTGCTAGCGTCTAAATTATGTGCTGCAGTGAGGGGTGAGAAACCTTAAAGGCAAACGGCGTCAGGGGTGCGGGTTTTGGGCGGGGAGGTGGAGCTGCCAGGCAGGACCAGCACCAGAGCAGGACCAGAGTCACGGGCCCAAACCCCTGCGTGGAGCATCCTTTACCCCCAGGGTAACACAGCAGCGCTTTTCAGCAGGAATAAGAGAAAACTCTTCTTTATTTTAAATAACGCCATCTTTAAGCACATCGCTGGCGTTTGATGAAGACGATGTGAAGCTTCCCGGAGCTGCCAACATCACACACAATCTCCAGGTAGCAGCAAAGGAAGGAGACATGAAAAACGTATGGTTTAGCCCCAGAATAACCAGCAAAGACCTGACCTTGAGTCTGTCGGTTGTGCAGAAAAACACGTCCCAGGGTGGATTAAAACACTGAGCTCCACTTGGATTATGTCTGAACTGTGCTGTGGAAACTGCTACCGGTCCCAAAAAGCTCTGCTGGTCCGGCTAAATGCTAAAATCTGGGAGAGAAAACTCTTGCAGGCTTTACCCCCAGGACAGGAGTTCTGCTTATCGACCCCAAATTCCCGAAGCTCATCCATCCAGCCGTGTGTGTGGGATGGGGGTCACAGCCCCCGCAGCTCCCCCAGCCCCGGGGGATGTGGAGCCTCCGGAGCCCCGTGCAGGAGCGGGACTCGCTCCAGCCCGGCAGCAGCACAGAGCTGTGATTCCACTCCCGTTCTCCCTGTGCTCGGAGGCTCCACAGTCACATCTGGCTGCAGATGTTTTGCAGATGGGACCATCGGCACCAGTTACCAGGAATGAAGGTGCTTTTCCAGCCGGGGGTGCAGACAGGGTGCAGGGAGCCCCTCACAGCCCTTCCCCGGCCACCCCACTCGTCCTTGGGGACAGCCCAAACCCCCAAGAGCTTTTGGAGAGGGTCACCCTGTCCTGACACATCCCTGCTCCGGCTCCGATTCATCAGAGTTCCCCCGGAGCAGATCCACACGCCGTGCCTGCCTGGGGGTCCCTTCCCCATCAGCAGCCCAGGGTGCCCCCAGCTGTCCCCAGTCCAGTGTCCCTGTGCCAAATCCACGCTGTGCTGGTGGCTTTGTCCTTGCCCTGGCAGGGACAGGCACTCCCACAGCTCTGGGGACACGGAGACCTTCAAAGAAACCCCCAGAAAGGCTTTTCCTGCAGCACCACTCTGCTTTCCCTGTTTTCTTTAAGACACTGGAAAACTCATCCCAAAAGAAAAGTTGTGACTCCGGCAGGGTGCAGGCGAGCCAGGCTGATCCCATCTGCATCCCAGCCCGAGTTTGATTTGCCAAAGGAATTTAATCTCCTATCAGGAGATTTCGCACTGAGGCATTTTGGTCATGACCTATTTGAACTCCGCCAATAAAAAAGGAACTCGCTCCCAATTGTCTCACTGGTGACACGTTTCGTTCCCTGCTGCCCTAATTCTCTTTTTTTTTTGGGCACTTGAGCATATGCTGGGCCATCAGATTAGGGGATTTTTTTTTTTTAATGGAAGCAAAGAAGAGCTGCTTTTCCTCCACTGCCATCCAGGTGCTTTTCCAGTGGGAATGCCGGGACCATGGGCAGGAGGACAGTGTCCATGCCAGCATCAGTGACTCAGGAGGTCTCTCATGCTCCATCCACATCCAAAAAAGCTGGGAAGCTCTCCCCATCCTTAGAGAAGTGGGTGTGTGGAGGGGGCGAGGGAAGCAGCACAATCCATAATAAATAAATCCTAATGGCTGGAATGAAATTTCCGACCCAGGGCTGGTCACAGATGGCTGGAGCAGTTTAATACAGGAACACTCCAAGCAGTTTTACTGCCGTGAAAAACAAGCTGAGACAAATAGATTGTGTTGGGAGCGTTATTAACAAGGACTCGGTGGAATTTCTCCCGTAATAAAATAAATAATAAGAAAAAATAATAAAAACGGGAGCCCCCGCCGGGCAGCGATTTCAGCCGTGTCAGGGATCAGAGGTGGCTGCGATGGGAGCGGGCTCAGCCCAGCCCAGCCCAGTCCAGCCCAGCCACCCTCGGATTTTCCCGGGAGCAAACAGAGCGGGGACAAAACAGCGAAGAACAAACTCCCCCAAACTGTGCTAGCCGCAGCCCTGAAGCACAACACGACTCACAGGAGACCCAAGACAGCATCTCACACTCCGAACGGAGCCCGAGCTTCCCCCCGAGGTTAGCAGGTTACCAGGACGGTGGCTGTGTCACCATCAGAGCCAGTTGTTATTCCCAGCAGCTGCGGGGCAGGGATGGACCGGAGATTCCCCCCGGAATAAAAACGGATGTTTTTAACCTCAGCGCTGCTGCATCCCCGGCACGGCACCACCGGGAAAGCGAAGGGAGCCGGTGCCCGGGACGTGGGGCTGAGTGCCACAGCCCGGGTGACACCGAGGAGGATCCCCCGTGTCCCGAGGGTGGCTCCTGCCCGCAGAGCCCGGGGACGGACTGGGAGCGCCGGTGGCCGCACTCCGGCTCTGCCCTGCCTTGGAACCAGCTCAGAAATCAGAGCAGCACCAGCAGTGACCCCGGCCCAAAATAACCCATCCCGAGCGGGGCACACGCAGCCCCGGCGCGGGGAGCAGAGGGGACAAAGCCCGGTGTCCCCGGGCCGGAGCCGCGCTCCGCTGTCGAGGCTGATGGAATAACCCAAATTAGAGCCTCCCCTCCTGGCGGAGCCGGTGAGCGGAGCAGCTCCGAGGCAATACGGATGCTAAGAGTTAATTAACTTCCAGCACACCTCGTTTTCGCAGTGCCAGGGGCTGCCACGTTCCAGAATTAACCTGATTTAAACCCATTTCCCTCAGTCCCGGGAAAGGCGCGTTCGTTACTCACCCGAGACAGCTCATCTTCCCCGCTGGCAGCCGGATCTCAGCATCCTCGGGCAGAAGCACAACTGTGCACTTTGCCTACACACATCGGCCATATGGGCAGGGGATGGGAGCGGGGAGGACCCGGCACAGCACGTGCATTATCCCCGCTATCCACAACCGAGCAGATGAAAAAAAAAATGTCAGCAAATTAAAATCTGCGGGAGCTTAATTCTGGGCAAATGGGATGAAATCCATTTGAGATAAAAAGAAAGGGAGGGGGGGAAAAAATCCGATACTGGAAAAGGCCGGCTGGAGGAGCCGCGGGTGCAGCCCCGGGTGGCTCCGTGTGCTGATCGGGGCTCTGGGGTTCTCTGAGCCTTTGCAGGGAGAGCGGTGAACCCGGGGGGAGCCCAGGGAGGGGACAGCAGGGGAGGGGACAGCAGAGGACAGCCGGCAGCAGCAACAGCACAAAAATAAATACGGCTGGTGCAGAGGGAAGATCCAATCAGGCCAGCGCGGGGGTCAGTGGGAGACGGGGCCGGACCGGCGCCTGGCCGGGGTGACAGGGACACACGGGCACACACAGACTGCCACCACCTTGTGCCCATGCCCGGGGCATGGAACAGCAGCGGGGACCCTCGCTGGCATCACCCCAGCACCCATCCCAGTCCCTGGCCGATGGCGCTGCCATCCTGGGCAGGAGGGGCTCATCCCAGCCCCCCGAGGGCTCCTCCAGCCTCCTCAGCAGCCTGGATGAGACCACAGGGGTGTGCAGGGCTGTCCCAGACCCTGAGAGCTGGGCACAGCCTCACAGAGTGCTCCCAAGCTCCCGAGTCCTCCCTGGGGTGATCCCCCAGGACAAGCCCCTGGGTCAGGTCCGATGGGCTCCTCTGCCCCACAGCACTGCCCGGGGGGGTTGCCCTGTGCCCCGGGCCACAGCAGCACCCCCACACTGCACCCACCCCAGAGCCAGTGCCAGAACAGGGACACCCCCTGCAGGAACCCCCACAGCCCTCCCCAGCCCCGGGAGCTGCTCCAGGGCACAGAGCCCAGACCCCTCCTCAGTCAGCGTCAGACTGAACCGGCTGGAGTCACCCAAGGAATTCACAGCACCCTGAACCCAGAGCTCCTGAGAGCTGCTCACCACCCTGAGAGAGTGAAAACAGGGACAGCTCTTGCTTGGCAGCGAAGCCATGGGAGAGACCCCGGGATCAGCAGCTGGGATCAGGCACAGCAGCACGCCTGGCACTGCCCCCAGCACCCACAGCTGGGAAACCTGGTCTCCAAGGCACCTTTTTTATTCATTTTCTTGACTTCATTTCATTAAGATTAGACGCTAAATCTTTTCCCTGAGCTAAATATTTCATTTCCATTAAACCCAGATTAGCTGCCAGATCCACGGTGCCCCTTGCCCCAGCCCTGGCGTTAACCTTTCCCACAGGGGCAGGGGGCAATCAGGGGGTTTGACCCTGTTTTGGGGAGCCCTAACGTGGTGCTGCCCCTGGCATCACAGGCTGGGCGTGGGGCAAGCTCTGGATGGCAGCACCAGCTCCAGCCACGCTCTCCTCACTGGGACAGGGATTGCTGGGACAGGGACAGCCTGGGGGGAACCTGCTGTGCCCCCCACGGAGGGGCTTGGGTCCGGAAGGAGATTTGGACACTTATTCAAATCCCCTCTGTGGGGGGAAGTAATCCCGTATAATTCCCCAGGGATGATGACAAAGGGGATATCCGAGGCATTTGAGGTATTTCCATGGATCTTGCTGGGGGAAAGAATTTTCCTGAATTGTCAGTGGTGGGGGCTTATGTTTTGATTTAGTTTGGGGTGATGGTTCAGGCCTGGCTCGGTGCCATCCATCCCTGCCCCCAGCCCCAGCTGTTGGCAAGTGTGTTCCTTGCAGAACGCTCGGTGGGGACAGGACATGCTGGACATGAGCACCTGGACAAGGTGACAGCGGGCAGCTGTCGGTCCCCCGCACCCTGCAGGGTCTGTGCCTGCTGTCCCCAGGTGTGCAGAGCTCTGGGGGACCCTCAGGCAGTCACAGCACAGCAGGGGGACCCTGCGTGGCCAGACCCCGAGCCGCTCCCGCAGCCTCCCCATGGCCGGGTCGCGGCGGAGACCCCGCACGGGGACGTTGTTATGGAAACTGTAATATCTTGCAATTCCTCTGATTAAAGCAGCAATTGGAAAGCTGGGCCCGGAGCAAGGCCAGATGGAGACCTGATTCCCTAATGGCCATGGTCTCAGGCTGGCTGTAATCCCACCACGTGTCCCTGTGCCAGCAGCAGCTCTGGCCACGCTGTCCAGGAGCAGCAGATCCCCCCGTGGCACCGGGCTCTGGGGGTGCTGGGGACCCCGAGCTCCAGCAGAGCACTGCCAGGGCATCCTGAGATGAGGGAGCTCTCCCTGGCACCACGGGCAGCCCACAGCCCCAGCAGAGACCCCCCAGCCCCCACAGCCAGAGCTGCTGGCAGTGCTGGCCGAGCCTGCACCAGCTCTCACCCCGCAGAACTCAGATTATTTTCTGGCCAGGCTTTTGGAGAGTCTCCAGTGGCTCTGCAGCTAATCCCATCTCCCTTCCACATCATGGCCAGGAACGGGAGCCGCAGCCCCCGCTGCAGGCAGGGGCAGTGGGCTGCGGGGCCCCCACACACCCTGCCCAGGAGGGCACAGGGATGCTGGGCTAAGATGCCACCAAGCTTGGCTCAGCTGTCCCTTGGAAATCTGTTTGGCACCTTCCCTGCAGGATCCTCCCAATCCCTTCCCACAGGACCCTCCTGACCTGCCCTGCTCCCCTGGCAGCAGCAGGGACAGGGAGCCGTGCTCTGGTGGCTCCAGGGCAGCGTGGAGGTGCCCCTGGTACCTGATGCTGTCGATGAGGTGCTGGTGGGACTCCTGGGTGAGCACCATGCACAGGGCGTGGGCCAGGCACTCCACCCTCCTCTCGGCCGCGTACTGCTTCAGCACGGTGAACACCTTCTCCTTCAGCTGCGGCTGGTCCCCGAGGATGGCGTCCACCTGCAGCAGGGGACAGGGACGGGACACTGAGCAGGAGAGCGTGGGACCGTGGGCACTGCCACACGGGAAATGTGTCCCACTCCCTGCTGAGCCAAGGTGGAGGGAACCACGCAGGGAGGAGAGGGACGCTTGAGCCCATCACACAGCCCTGCTCTGCTCTCACACACGGCCCTGGAACTGCTGCTCCAAACTCTGCTGGGTCACAGGGGCCCTGCAGGGATGGGATCAGCCTGGAGTCTGCCTGGCAGAGGATGCTGCCATGGGCTTTTGGAGCTATTTGAGCTTTGTGCTTCGTGCACCAATCCCTGACCCCCGGGCAGCTCCGTCCTGCCCTGAGCGCTGGGAATCTGCTGGCAATGGGGAGACGGAGCATGAAGGTGATTGCCATCCCTGGAAACAGCACAGACAGCTCCCAGCCGCTGTCCCATCCTCTCTAGCTGGGACAGGCAGAGAAATTAGCTGATTACTATCGAGCAAATCACCCTGCATGGGACCCTCCTTATTCAGCTCCCCCCACACTGGGGGTTGTCCCTTGTCCTTGGGCAGTGGGAGCTGATTCCTCACCTGCACCTCTCGTGTGGGATGCAGGAACCTCCCCTGACCACCTCTCCGTACCTGTGCGTGCTGGCTTTTCCTGAAAGGTGATGTTTTTGTGCTGCCAGCAGCTTTAACTGCAGGAAGGGGAGAGGAGCCTCTCCTCCTTCCCCGGGGCACTGGGGGTGTGGGCAGGGCTCTGTGTGCGCCCTGTGGTGGCACTGCCGGGCAGCCCGCAGGCATCACCTGCCTGGGAAAGGGGAAGAGCCGTCTATTCCAGGTGCTGTCCCACTTGGCAGCTCCCCAGAGAGGCAGCAGGACCCTGGCAGAGCCCCCCGGTGCCGCTGGCTCTGCGCAGGCACTGCGGGGGCTCCCGGCAGCAACTCAAGGTCACCAAATCTGGGGCAGCCACAGCAGCGGTGTCCCCTGGGCTGGCTCGTGAGCGCTGTCCCCAGCTCCAGCACAGGACTGACAGACTCTGCTGCTCCTGGAGGGATGGATCCCAGAGGGCTGCTGCGAAATTTCTGCCTGGGCGGGGATTGCAGAGCTTGGTGGGTGGGAATTGCAGAATCATTTCTGTCGGAAGAGAGCTCCCAAATCCTCGAGTCCAGCCTGTGCCCGATCCCCACCTTCTGGGCAGCCCAGAGCCCTGGGTGCCACGTCCAGCCACTCCTCCAGGGATGGGGACTCCAGCACCTCGGGGGTGCTGCCATCCCTCACGCTGTCTCCAGCGTGTCCCTGAGCGCCCAGGGGACAAGAGAAGACATTGCCCTGCAGTTGAGACCGTGAGCACCTCCCTGGCTTCCCGGTGATGCCCTCAGGATGCCGGGACACAGCCCCAGCTCCAGCCGCTGGACATGGACACCGCTGTCCATGAACCGGTAAATTCGGGCTCTGCCGAACCCAGGAGGCTGGGAAAAGGTGACCCGTGGGTGTGAAATACCAACCAGCAGCACCCTCCGACCTCCCGGCCCCGCAGCAGCACCGAGCAGAGCCGGGAAAAGGAGGGGGTGAAACACCCCGCGGGGTTCAGTGCTTTCTACAGCACACAGAAACTTCAAACATCTGTGCTGCGAATTCCCTCTGGAGAGAAGAAATTCTGCAGCACGCGTGCTCTGCACTCCTGCTTCTGCCCCGGCTGGTCGGGGCTGCCCCGGGTGGCTTTGTTGGGCTGGGAGGGAGGTGACAGGGAGGGGACAGGGACAGGACAGGGACAGGACAGGGACAGGACAGGGAGGGGACAGGGACAGGACAGGGACAGGACAGGGACAGGACAGGGACAGAACAGACGTGCTGATGGGGGTGCTCACACCACCACAACAAACTTGCTCTCCTGTGATCATCCAGGAATCTTTTACTTGGTTTAATGTGACTTCAGAGATGGAGGCGGCATGGAACAACCGCCCCTCCTCATTAATCTCCTGTAATCAGCAGGTATCTGTTTCCCACGCCCATGAATCCAAACCTCAGTGGGTATTTGTGAATCTTTAATGGAGAAGCTGACTGAGGGGATTCGTCTGATACCCACAAATCTCTTTATGGATGTCTTGTTCCTTTATTAACTGGGGATCAAAAAAAAAAAAAAAAAAAGCCCTACCAGCCTGGTTATTTTCATAACAGCATTTTAAAAGGCTACTTTGAAATGGAAATTAGAAAGATTGAAAAAAAAAAAACCCAACTGTGATCAAATTTATAATTAGCACAAGGCGAGGTGTTTGTTAAAATACCCCTAGGAAGCTTTCAGGAGCACAATGAAGATGTAATCGCGTTGATGTTTTCCTTTTTGCAACAAAATAGGAACTAAAATGTCTGCGGGGTGACGGGCTCAGACTTTGAAGGAACATCCAGGCAGGCAGAGCAGGATGTGCCCTGTGGCTTTCTCCACGCTCTTACAGCGCAAGGGAATAAGAATTTGGGGTCATCCCCAGGGACTCCCCAAGCCCTTTGCAGCACCCATTACCATTTCATTACCATCTGTAATTACCAGAGCCTTCTCTCGGGTGCTCCCGCCCCAAATCCGCACCCCAGCCCCGTGCCCAAGCCGGGACCATTCCCCATCCTTGTGCCAAGGCTGGATGTGGGAATCTCCGCTGGGCGCAGGGGGTGCCCAGAACCCCTTCTCCCTTATCCCGGCCTCACCTTCCTGCTGAATTCCTGCGCCTTGTGCCTCCTGTCCCTCCGGGCGGTGCCGGGGTTGGCTCCGGGGTGCCCGGCGGGGTCCCCTCGCTGCGGCCGCAGCAGCGCCAGGCGCAGGCACCGCCCGCGGCACGACCCCACCAGCGCTGCCGCCTCCTCCGCCAGCTCCACCGCCGTCCCGTCCACCTCCAGCACGAAATCCCCCGGCTCCAGCCCGCAGGCCGCGGCGGGGGACTCGGGGCTCACGCTGGCCACTCGCGGGGGGCTCTCGCTCGCCAGCTCGAAGCCGAAGCAGCCCCGGGGCCCGGGCGGGATGCTGGCGTGCTGCAGCCGGGACACCACGCCGATGCTGGGGGGGACATTGCAGCAGCTCCGGGCCAGCCCCAGCAGCGCCTCGCAGCCCAGGGAGGACACGGGCTGGCCCTCGATCTCCAGCACTTGGTCCCCGGGGCGCAGCCCCGCCAGCGCCGCGCTGCTGCCCTCCTGCACCCACAGGATGTAACACGGCCCCGAGCCGCTTATCCGGAACCCGAAGGACTCGGGCCAGCCCTGGTTGGTTGCCGGCATGGCTGCGACTGGAAAAGAAGGAGGGAAAGAGAGGAGTTGTGATGGCTCCTCCATCCTTAGGGGTCGTTCCCGTCGATGCCGTGTGGAGCCCATCGGGTGAGGGGTTACAGTGTGCGCTGTGTTCCCCTCGCCACGGGAAGAAAAGCCCCAAGAGCCTGTGTTTCCTCTAGGTTTCCTTAAAATAGCAATTTTCACTCTGTCTTTGGCTGCTGGCGGTGCCACTGAGGAGGCCACGTTTGGCTGGGAAGGCTGGGGCTACTCGTGGCACTCAAATGTGACCTGTGGCACCCACAAACCCCCTCTCCCCAGGAGCCTCTTTTAGGCATCTTCTTGTATTTATTTGACTATCAAAATGATTAGTTCATTTCTCTGACACGTTACATTAATCAATAGATGGAGTCCAAGGACTAAAACCAGCTTGATTTTAACCAGCTCTTCTCAACACTCAATACTTTAGCTGTTTGCAACTACAAAATTACTGTAAATTCATTACAGTAATCTCAGCTCTGCCAGGATCACTTCTCTGTGCCCTCTCAGTCCCGTGTATGAGCTGTCCCAAAATGGCAGGGTGATGGTTTTCAGCAGGACTTGTCTGTGGTTCACAGAAGGGTTTGGAGTGGCTCCACGGATGCTCAAGGAGACATCGGGCACAGCAGCCCTGAACATCTGCAGGAGTTGTCTTTGCCCAAGGTAAACCCGGCCAGCTGATGTGCCCAGTGCACTGGGATGCCCTTTCCACGCTCTGCTGTCCAGGTGACCTCGCCATGGTCCCTTCCAGCCCTCCCACTCCGTGGTTCTGTGGTGTGGAAGTGCCTGCACTGTCCGCTGACACTCACTAAAATAATTCACGTGTGGTTTTCCTCTGCGTTTGAGCTCAGCTGACTCTGAAGATGCTTTTAACCCCCGTGTTTATTCCATCTGTCACTGCACACACATTAAGCACTTACAAAAGTGAAACTCGGACAATTTTACATGGGCAAATTACCTCACAGAGACTGAGACTCAGAGGGGAAGAGCTGAGGGTGCAGCTCGGGGCAAGCCTGGCAGCAGAGGGATGAAACCCATCTGCGACCAAACCTCATCCCCGGGGCTGCTGGTTCTGACAGCTTCAGCAGGAGCCCAGTAAGCGCTGGGACGGTCCCAGCGCTGCTGCTCTGGGCTGTGCTCCAGGGAAAAGCCCGGCAGATCAGCGGGGAGCCGCACCCCCTCCACCTCGCCGCCCCTCGGCTCCAGCACTTACAGAAGTCCGCGGCCATCCAGGCGAGCCGGGGGCTCTCACCAGCGGCACTTTTGTCCCACCGAGGGCTCGAAGCTTTCGTGACTCTCCTCCATCACCCACGGGAGCGCTTCCCGTGTACCCGCAGCCTTCCTTGGAGCATCTTCCCGGCTCCCCCGTCCTCGCTGCCGCCCGGGCTCGGGGTCGGTCCGGGCTGGGTGAAGCGGCTGCCGTGGCACCGCGACAGAGAGGGCAGGGGGCTGCTGCCCCTTCCCAGCCTTCTCACCGGAGCCCTGCGCCCTTCCAGCTGCTCCGGCTCAGCGCCAGACACGAGCTAAGGCCTTTCTGACCTTTTCGTTCCCTAATTAACTTTATTTCCATCACACAGAGGAGCGCGGGCAGAGTAATTGCCGTGCTCGTCCTGCCTTGAGCCCGGTGCTGACCTGAGCCTGCAGATCTGGGGGGAATTAGGAGCTGGAAGGAGGGAAAACAGATTAGTGCCCGTGGAGGGAAATCCTTCAGCCACAGGGCAAATCCGAAGTGACAGCGCTGTGCGGAGCAGCAGGGACAGCCCTGGGCGTGCCGGGACCCCGCAGGCAGAGGAGAGTGAGGCACAGAGATTTTGGGAGTACAACCTACACCCGCAGGGATTTGGGGGCCCAGGATTTGGAGAGCTGTCCCCAGCCAGGCTGCTCCGTGCTGGGCTCAGTGGGGTCCCCTCAGCGGGGAGCAGCCGTGAGCCCCCCGTGCCGGCACCGACTGTCCCTTAAGCTGCTATTTCTGATTTTCTCCTCGGCTTCCTCAGCACTGAGGGATCCCAGGGCTTAGCACACTAAGAGGTTTTAGGGAATTACTCGTCCTGCTGCGGCACCAGCGGCAGGGGGGTCTGCATCTCCCTGTGGAGCCGCAGTGATCCGGCACAGGCCGGGGTGCGAAAACCTCCCCAGGACACCGGGCACAGCTGTGGTGGAGGGTCTGCCTCCTGCTCGGGACCTCTGTGCTCATGGCAGAGCTTCAGGGGATTGAAACCCACTTCTTCCTCCTCTTCCTGCTCCTCCTGTCCTCTCCAGCTCCTTTCTGGTGGGGTCTCCTGCACAAATCTCCTTCTGAGCAGCAATCCCCGGGCTCTGGGGCATCTCTCCTCCCGTGCTGACACTGACACACACAACTCCTACAAACTCATGCATCTCTGTTACTGCTCCCTGCCCAAACAGTCAAAACTGCAATTCATCCCTTTCTTGTATTTTTGTTGTATTTTCGTTGTTGTTGGTGTTCAGCCAGTGAGGTAATTGCTCCTTTTTCCTCCATTTTTAACTGATTTGAGCACTTTAAACGCTGGCAGTGAACTTTAATCCTTGAAAGAACTGGATTCTGGGTTCCCAAGCAAATGGAGGTGGCTTCCATTAAGACCTTTTGTCAGACTTTGACCAGATAAGACTTTCTAAGTGATTTTCACAGTGCTTGGACTGAATGAGCTTCATCCCTCTGAGTCTCAGCCTCTGTGCAGTTATTTGCTGGCTGCTTGTCCTTGAGCACAGCCTGTAAGGGCACCGAGAGGGGACGAGCTCCTCGGCAGTGCTGCTGCCAGTCCCAGGGTGCTGGCCCTGTCCTGGCTGTGCCCAGGGATCGTGGCACACGCACCCTGCCTGTCCCCCCACAAATAAAGCACCTCAAGCCCACCCCCAGCCCCTTCTGTGCCGCCAGGCTTGCCAGGTGACATCCAGCTAGCCAAGCCAAGCTATTTCTGTACCTGCAGAAATTCTGCTCTCTCAGTAGGATGGGGAAAATTGCTTGTTCCACTCCATCCTCCACCCAAGTGTCTTGGGCTGCACTCCAAGACAGCTGTGGCCCAGGAATATTTTGGCTGCGTTTCTCCCTCTCGTGTCCTGTTGGGTGCACTGGGCTTACCAAGGGGAAAAAAAGAGACTCTTCCTGAAACTCAAGCTGCTCTCCTGCCTCCCACCAAGGCGATTCATCTCCTCTTTGGCCGAAGCCCCTGGAGCATCCCTGGAACGCTTACCTGTGCTGTCCGAGCTCCAGCCAGCGGCACAGCGGGACCCAGGGCTGGGAAAACCATCCCAGCAGTTTGGGAGCCTTTGGATCGGTGACGCGGACGAGTTTCTCTGGCAAATTCCAGCCAGGCACCGTAACCCAATCGGCCCCGGGGGGAGGTTTCAGTTGTCAGGCAGCACGGAGGGACGGGCAGAGCATCCTGCGGCTCACCCCGGCCCCAGGCGGGAGGCAGCAGATGCGGGAGCCTGGCACCAGGAGGATCGGGGTTACAAGGGAACGTGGCGCTCAGAGCTCGGGGAGGGCACAGGAATTTTGATCTAGAGGCTTCACCAAGGGCCGCAGCACCGAAGGAATTTTCGGCGCTTCCTAAGGAACGGCACGGGCTGGGCAAAGGCGGCGGGATGAGCGCTCCGGGAGGACGGGAGGAGCGCATCGGCCGCACCGGGCTCACACGGGAACGGGCTCGGCACTGCCGGAATTCCCGGATCCACGGCCTGGTGTCAGCGATGTGTTTAGGGTTTTGTCACTCCTCAGCGGGGCCGGGCTGGCTCCCGGGGCCGCCGCGGCTCAGGAGGGCGCTGGAGGCTCCGAGCCCCGGGCGGAGCCGCTTCCGCAGCGCCCGGAGCCGCCGGGAGCCCCGGGACTGCACCGGCAGGGAACCGAACCGGGCTGCCCAGGGAATGGAGAGCTCTTGGGAGAGCTGGGAAAGGGGCTCAGCCTGCAGAAAAGGGGGATCGGGGGAAATCCTGCCTCTGCACAACTCCCTGCCAGGAGGGAACAGCCGGGGGGTTCGGGCTGTGCTCCCAGGGAACAGGGACAGGAGGAGAGGGAACCCAGGCTCAGGGTGGGCAGCAGCAGGAGTTTCCCCATGGAAAGGGTGGGCAGCAGCAGGAGTTTCCCCATGGAAAGGGTGGGCAGCAGCAGGAGTTTCCCCATGGAAAGGGTGGGCAGCAGCAGGAATTTCCCCATGGAAAGGGTGGCCAAGCCTCGGAAGTGCCCAGGGAGGTTTGCAGTGCCCATCCCTGGAGGTGTCTGGATGTGGCGCTCGGGGATCCGGGCTGGGGGCAAGGTGGGCATCGGGCACGATGGGCTGGGAAGTTTTTTCCAGCCTAAAGGATTTTGGGGTTCTGTGTTCCTGCCTTGGCCCGGGGCCCTGCCTGCGCTGGGGCTGCTCCATCCCCGAGCTCAGGGAATGCCAGCCTGGCAGCCAGGGTCCAACAGCTGCTCCTGTCCCATTCCAGGCTCGGGATGGATTTCCTGACGCTCTTCCTGATTTACCTGTGCTTTGTGCTGGCCACCACTGCCCTGCTCTGCCTCTGCTCGGGAAGGAAGGAGAGTTTCCTCACAAGGAGTGTCAGCAGGGCAAGCCAGGTAAAGCACTGGGCTTCCAGGTAAAGAATGAACCTGCAGGGGAATGATCATCTCCCGTTCTGGTAATCTGCCCTGCTTTGTTGTGCTAAAAGTAGTGCAGCTGCTATATTTGTTCTCCAAAAAAAATAAAAAAAGCAGCCTGTGTGTGTGGTCAGAGTGATAATATAATATTTTCCATCCTGTTTTCATGTCTGCTCTCAAGGAAGTGGGATAGAAAATAGAAATTCACTTCCTTTGAAATTATTAATCCTGCCTAAGCAGGTAATAAAAGTCATTTTGGGTCTCCCAGCTCCCATCCCTGCCTGTGCCTGTCTGGGGTGAGGATGGAGCTTCTCACCTTCAGTAACACCACAGCACAACTCTGAGAAGTTAAATAAGAATCAGGCCCCAGGAATTCGCAGTTTAGTGGTACTGGCTGCTGTCATTGAGAGGGAAAAGGTGGGGGAGGTTTGAGGATTAAAACAGGGAGAAAATTATAAGTGGTGGCAGATATTTTAGGGGAAGCTCTTTAATGTGTGTGTTAATGCTGCAGGCTCTTGTTCACTAAGAAAGAGGCAGGAATGAAGAGCTTTACAAGAGGATTAAGAATTGGCATTTTATTGTAAAAACGGGGGATTGGAAAAGCATCAGTTCATTTTTCTGTCTGTTGGGCTGTGTCTGAACAAATAAAAAACCAAAAAAACCTGTAATATTCCTTGAAGGAAAAGGATGAGAGAATTATCACTTAAATTGTAAATTATATTTGATGTTGTTCACAGGAGTTCAGACAGACTTTTTTTATTACTGGTATTATGCTTCCTTTTGGTTTATAGACACACAGTGCAGAGAAATTGATTTTTTCTCCCCCCATATCTTAATAGCTGCTGCTATGAAGAGTTTAAACAGCAGCAATTAAATTACTGCTGAGGTATGAAGCCAGTGTCTGGAGGAATCAAATCAATACCTGGGCCTGGAAATAAATACATGTGAATGTAATCAATATTTTACCTGGGCTATAAATGCAGGCAATGCTAAATGTAAGGTCAGAATATAAGATAAATTATTGTAAGGTAAGGAGCAATACAATACAAACCCCAGAATATCAGAAGGGTCTGAAGCTCTTAGAGAGCATCCAAAGGATGGACACCAGGGTGGTGAAGGGCCTGGAGGGGCCGTGGAGGAGCAGCTGAGGACACTTGGCATTTCAAGGGTTGAGGTTTCCTGCACGTTCTTTCCTGCTGGGCTGTGTTTCCTCTTACAGCACACTTGAAAAATCTTCTTTTTACAAACACTCGTCCCTCAAGCTGCCGAGCCGAGATGTACCAGCTCACACCAAAATATTTAGCATCTTCTCAGCTCCACATATGCTTTTTGCCTCCTGGTCTTTCACATCTCTCTCTCGCTGCATATTTTCCTTCCCTGTCAGCTAGAAATAGGCTCAGCAGCTCTAATTCCTGCTCTGTGTTGCTATAGAGATGTGTCAGCTCGGAGCACACAGCTCCCCTGGCACAGCCCTGCCCCAGGGATTCACTCAGGGAGCAGCTTTCACGTCCAGCCGTGCCTGAAAGGGCAATCACAGCCTGGATCAGAGCTGCACTTGGGGAAACTGGAGTTTTGGGGGGTTGGATGGCTCGTGGATATTCTTCTCTCTCTTTTCTGGATGCCACAGGCTTTATCCCTTTGCTTATCTCCCCTGGATCTGTCAGATGGAGCATATTGTAGCTGGGGAATTGCTCAGTTCTATCCCCTGCTTAACCCATCCCCACCCTACACCCACCCTAAGCTCCTTAGAACTTTCACACATTAACCCAGATATGTTTGTTTGGGCCTGGGGGGCTCCCAGGAATTGGGAACCTCATGTGGGAAACCCCAGCAGCATTCCTGCCTCTACTCTTTCCCCATGGAAAGGGCCCTGGAAGTGCCCAGGGAGCTTTGCAGTGCCCATCCCTGGAGGTGTCCAGGGAAGGGCTGGACGTGGCACTCAGGGCTCTGGGCTGGGGACAAGGTGGGCATTGGGCACAGCTGGGACTCGAGGAACCTGGAGGGCTTGTCCAAGCTTGGTGATTCCAGGATTCTGTGATTCTGTGTGGTATGGCTGGACTTGATGATCTTGAAGGTCTCTCACAGCTTTGATTCTGTGGTGGGAAGCTCAGATGCCCCTGAAAAGGAGCCTCCCCCCTGGTGCTGTGCAGGTCCAGAACAGAGGGATGAGGGGCTTGTGATTAAATCTGAGCTTGCCCCAGAGCAGCAGTGATGGCCAGAGCTTCATTTCCCTCAGGTGCTGTCACTGGTGATCCCCAGCCAGCTCCAGAGGGTGACACACCGGGCACTGCACAGGCTCTTCCACACAAGGTATTGCACTTTTATACCTTGGGCATTGTTCTTTACTCCTATTTCTGGTTACTGTTGGGATCTCCTGCCACCATCAGAGCTCTCAGTATCAGCCTCAGATATTCTGTCTGTGTTTGGGGTGCCTGTCAGGGATGACAGATTCCCTTTGAGGTTTGCCAGGCTGCTGTCTCTCCCTTCCTCGGTCGTTGTTTAGAGGGTGGTAGCCTGAAATGTTTGAACATATTGACAAATGAAGATAATGTGGCTCAGTAACAGATGTTGGTGACACTGGTGGGATCCTGCATCCCCACAGGAATTACCAGAGCCTCTCTGGCAGCTGCAGACGGAGTCAGACAGACTCTCAGTCTCCATCCTCTCCCTCAAATCCCATTAGTCTCAGTCCAGCAGCCTGGACATGCAGGTGGCTGAGGGGGAAGCTGCACAGCTGCCAGCCTGCTGGATCCAGGTGGATTTTGTGTGTCTGTAAACTCTGGTGCCTCAGGAATGATTTAAATACCTTTTCTCTGGGGACAGCAGCCTGGTGTGGCAGCGACTTCAGGGCTGTAAATCTGCAGCTGTGTTGTGAGTGCTGGGGTGGTTTTGTGCTCGTTCTGCTGATCCTCTGCTCTGGCACAGCCTGAGACACAGAGGTGACACTGTCAGAGCTCTGGGGGCACTGCAATTCCCCACATGCTCTGGAACTGGTGCTCACCACCGCCCACCTCCTGCCACCCTTATTTTCTAACAGCTGGTTATATTATTGCAGAGTTCTTAGGATTATTTTGGGGGATCTCTTCTTTGCTTTCAGAATAGCAAATGTCTTCTGGCAGAATGTTTTGTGGCCTGTTGCTGTGACATATTTTTTCAGCAGCAAGTGATTATAAGACTTTGTACTGACAGGGAAAAAAAAAATTCCAAAGGACATGTGAATAAAGCAGGGAATTGAGCTGACATATTTAAAGGAGTATATGTGGGAAGAAGAGAAGGAGAAGCCAGTGGATGGAGAAAACACTATTAATATGCAATCCAAGCTGGCCTGAAAACCTAAAAGAGGTGTCTCCTTGCATTTGGAAAGTCTTTGATCACCTCTGAGTGTACTTGACCCGTTAATCAGGATGCTGAGTATTAAATAGACTGTCCCCTTTCCTTTCCAGGAGCTGTTTGTTTGTGGTCCTGCACGTAGCCCTGCAGGCTGCAGTGTTTGGGGAATACACCTGGGAGGTGTTTGTGTACTGCAGGGAGCTGCAGTTCCACCTCCTGCCCCTGCTCCTGCCCTACCTGCTGCTGGCTGGGAACCTGGGCTGCTTCATGCTCTGCTCCCGGGCCAATCCTGGTGAGATCATGCTCGTGCTCCTTGAAAACAGGAAAAAAAGGCTACAAATCCCATTTCTTAGTTCTTTTTATTGTCTGTTTTTGCAGGTGCAGTGACAAAATCCAATGCTGCATCCCTGGTGGAGGTTTATGCCTATGATGGGGTGTTGTTTCAGAGAGGCCTCGTGTGTCCCACGTGCTCTGTGGAGAAGCCAGCCAGGTCCAAGCACTGCAGTAAGGATCTGAAATTCCTTGATAACCATGGCAGTAGGACCTTCCCAAAGGAATTCTCCCCCAGGAGCTGCAGTTCCCACTACAGCTGTTCTGTTATCAGCTCAGTGCTCACAGGGCTCTGTTTTCCTGGGGTCCCATGTCACAGCTGCATCCACGGAGCTGCTTGGGTGCTTTTTCTTCTCACAGAAATCACCAGTTCTGAGGGATATTTCAGGGTCAGGAACAGCTGAGCTTGTGAGCAGCTGGAATTTAAATGAGAAATTATCACCTGTCAGGACCCCAGGTCAGGATTTTCTGTTTCACAGTCACAGAATCCTGTAATGGTTGGGGCTGGGAGGGATCTTTGAAGCCCATCTCATGTCACCCCCTGCCAGGGCAGGGACACCTTCCACTGTGTGCTGCGAGCCCTGTCCAGCCTGGCAGGGATGAGAAGTCCACATCCTCCTTTTATAATCTAAAATAAAGCTGGGAGCCACAAACTCTACCTTTCAAGTGCTTTGACAGGCATTACTGTGAGAGAAAACAAAGCCTTGGAGCTGCAGTCTGGGTGAATAACAGAGGAAATGGAATACATTGTTTTTCTTAGGATACACAATTGAATTCATTTGCTTCAAAAGCTGCCAGCTAAACCCTGACTGCAACTCCCACATACATCCAGCTTAAAAAAAACCCACATAAAGCTCAAACTGCTAACTTTAAAAAGTGCTGAGACGCTGGTTTTGCCCCTGCCTCCTGGAGGTGTCTGCAGGACGTGTGTGCATCGCTTTGACCACCACTGTGTGTGGGTCAACAACTGCATTGGAGCCTCCAACGCCGGCGTGTTCCTGCTGTACCTGCTGTCCCTGACAGGCATCGCTGCAGCCCTGGCTGCTGTCACAGCTGCACTCCTCACCCAGGTGCTGCTGCTCTCCAACATCATGCACGGCTCCTACCTGGATGCCCAGGGGCAGGAGCACCCTGTGGAGATCGCCTTCCTCGTTCAGGTCAGCTGTAAAATGTTGTCTGGTGCTTTGCTGGCAGGAATGTCCTGCTCCCCCAGCGTGGGGAGGGACTGCAGGGCTTTGGGACACACTGCAGGTTTTCAGCTGTTTTACACATCTAACTAGGCTTAGAAAGCTGCTGAAATGCACCACATACTTTAAAAATGGGGGAATTTTCTCACAGTGCATGCCATCCTACAGATTCCTGTCTCCACTTGGCAGATCTGGTTCATAGAGAAGGAATTTCCATTCCAAAGACCAGCTGATGTGGTGAAGTTTAGGAAACAGCTGAGAGTCCCTGAGGTTCCTTTGTGGAGCTGTTAAAGCAGGACACACCTGGGATGCAGATAACTCCACCAGCACATGGATGTGCCTTCCAGCTGGGGCTGTGCAGTGCTCCTGGGATTCAACCCTCCCACATTTTAACTTACTTTTCTCTCTCTCTGCAGCACCTTTTCTTGACTTTCCCTAGGATTGTCTTCATGCTGGGCTTCGTCATCCTGCTCACACTCGTCCTGGGGGGATATTGCTCCTTCAGTCTGTATTTGGCCCTCACCAACCAAACCACCAATGAATGGTGCAAATCCCGAAAATCTGGGGGCTCCCCCCATCTCCCCTCGCAGCCTCATGGCAGACCCCTCGTCTACAAAAACATTTATTCTAAAGGGATCTGGAGGAATTTAAAGGAAATCTTTAACCCTCCTACAGTATTGGAAAGGAAGAAGAAAACATGAAGATATTATTGTTTCTCTGGGCGTCTTTAAATGTTTCCTAAGACTTGAGTTCAGCAGGGGGCTCGGATGCCCAGACGGATTTTGGAACGAGGTTTCTGCAGAATTCACATCCTGGTGCCTCAGCAGAGCATCATCTGAGCTCCCTCCCTCAGTGAGACTCAGGCCAGCTCAGTCCTGGCCCCTGATTTGGTATCAGGGGTATCAAATTCCCTTGGACCAAAGGAATTTGGTCCATCTTTCTCTCTGGGAAGGGCTAACACAGAGCTCCTGTGAATCTTGAGGAAGCAGCATCTTTTTGTATCTTTCTTTGGGAAACAATTAACCCACGACTGTTTACAATGACTACAACAGGTTGTGTGTGTTTAGCTGAAAACCTGACTCTGGCAGGATCTTACCTGCAGAAACCATGTCCTACTGCAGCTTTGGAGCATTAACTTCAGGAAGGAAATTAAAGTGTCCCTGTTCTCCTCTCCTTCCAGAAATTCTTCTGTTTGAGTATAATAGAAAAGAAATTGGAAAAAAAAATATAGTAAGAATTTTAAATAATTTTATTTTTAAAAATGTATTTATTTACATGCTGAATCTGTACAATATGCAATTAAAAATCCACATATGGTTTAAAAAAACCAAATTCCTATACAATATGGCTTTCCAGCCCCCAGGCTGGCTCTCAGAGCAGCCTGGCTGGCATTGCAGGGTACAATGATGCATTCATAGACCAGTACATAAGGCTACTTGTCCAGGATATCAAAGAAAAGAGAAATACTGCAGTACCATGCCTTGGGAGGCCTGAAGGAGTGAGGTTAAAGGCATGAGAGTGTTTCAGTGGTGCTCAACAGACACCACAACTCCTTAGGTTTGGTTTTCTCAACTTGTTTTAAATGCATATATTGAAGTAATTCCTTGAGAGACCCCACATATTTGCTACACTTTCTGAATCCTTTTAAAAACCAGACCACTGCTGTCCCATGGGCAGAGCTGATTCCCAAAGGATCTTCCTTAATTCAAGGCTGCTGTACAGAATACTGAATGTCACTTGTGACCTGTCAGTCTCCTCAGTGTGACCAGGCCCAGGGTTTAACTCATGATACTGGTTTTAGACTGAGAACAGCTCAGGCCTGTCCTGTCCCAGAGTCTGACCTGTTCTGTTCTGGGTCTGACCTGTTCTGTTCTGGGTCTGACCTGTTCTGTTCTGGGTCTGCCCTGTCCCATTCTGGGTCTGCCCTGTCCCATTCTGGGTCTGTCCTGCCCCGTTCTGGGTCTGTCCTGTCCCATTCTGGGTCTGACCTGTCCCGTTCTGGGTCTGACCCGTTCAGTTCTGGGTCTGACCCATTCTGTTCTGGGTCTGACCCGTTCTGTTCTGGGTCTGCCCTGTCCCATTCTGGGTCTGTCCTGTCCCGTTCTGGGTCTGCCCTGTCCCATTCTGGGTCTGACCTGTTCTGTTCTGGGTCTGCCCTGTCCCATTCTGGGTCTGTCCTGTCCCATTCTGGGTCTGACCTGTCCCCTTCTGGGTCTGACCTGTCCCGTTCTGGGTCTGACCTGTCCCGTTCTGGGTCTGTCCTGTCCCGTTCTGGGTCTGCCCTGTCCCATTCTGGGTCTGCCCTGTCCCATTCTGGGTCTGCCCTGTCCCGTTCTGGGTCTGCCCTGTCCCATTCTGGGTCTGTCCTGTCCTCTTCTGGGTCTGCCCTGTCCCGTTCTGGATCTGCCCTGTCCCGTTCTGGATCTGCCCTGTCCCGTTCTGGGTCTGCCCTGTCCCATGAAGCCACCTCCCTCCAGAACATTCCCCATGGCTCTCTGAGCAGCCCCAGTGGCCAGGCCAGCCTGGAGCAGCCGGGCCGTTTGCAGCTGCCCCTCCCTCACACGATCACGGTCTGCACCTCCACCTCGCCCTCCTGCGAGGCGGCGATCACGAACTCCCCCGCGTGCTCCATGATCTCGATGTCCTCGGACGCCACCATGGTGACGGTGGCCTCCTGCGCGGCCAGCCCGCCCTCGGTGGCCAGCACGGCTCCGTCGCCGATGGCCGAGGCCAGGGTCATGGCCACCTGCTCGGTGAGGCTCTCGGGCGTGGCGATGGTGATGGTGTCGCCGGCGTCGGCGGCCGCGGCGCCCTCGGCCACGGTGACGTTCTGCACGATGATCTGGTGGCCGGAGTTGGCCTGGTTCACGATCTGCTGCACCACCTTCATGATGTGGCTGTCGACCTGCGAGGGGACAGGGGCTGCAGTGATGCTGATTCACCGGGAGAATTAACAACCATCACTGCAGAGGGGCCTGACCAGCACGGGGAGCTGTGCTTCCCAGGCTGCTCCAGCTGTTCACCCCAGGAACACCCCGCAGTGTGTCATCCCTCTGAAGGACTGCTTTACCTCATGCCTTGTTCCCTCTATTATTTCAGTAGCCTCGCTGGTCTCCATGTCCTCAGTAGAAGTCTGAAAGACAAAGGAAGATGATTCCCTTTTTTGGTTCTTATAAAAAGAATTTTATCACCAAGATATAAATCACTAAGATCTTTTACACAATTCTTTCTGTTCCCCCCCACATGCAGTAGCTACTCCAAAGATACCTCCCTGACATTTCCTCCCAATCCCATTATCAGGAAGTAGTTAAAATTAATGCACAATGTTCACAAACAACTGAAAGAGAATGTCCTCCCTCAGCAGGATCTGGCCAAGCAGCAGATTTTTCTCCTCCTGGAGAAAAACCACGGCAGCACTCAATAATTGAGCAGTGTTACCCTGCTGGGATGAGAACTGGCTCTGTGTGACGGAGGGGAGAAAGTGAAATACAGAATTCATTGCTTTTGGCAGCCTCTGTTAGAAACAACAGAGATTATCTGGGACAAAGTAAGATAAACAGAAATGTGAGAAAATAGGAGGGAAAGCTGAAGCAAGCTTGTGAGTGGTGAGAAGTTCTCAGGCTCAGCCTCCTGCTGAACCACTGTTGGTCTCCCCTTCTCCTTTTCCTGGCACCCACAGCACTTTGGGAGGGTGGGGAAGCTCCAAGTGCTTTCCTTCCAAACAAGGCTAATCCCACTGACTCCTGGGGCCATGCAGGTAGGACAGAGCCTGTTTTACCTTCTCCCAAAAGCCTGGAGCAGGAACATGAACAACTGCAGAGCTTTTCCTGACCAAACCTTGTGCTAAATTCCCAATGAGCAGGCTGGCTGCCCCCTCTCACCTCGATGATGTACTCCTGGGTGTCTGCCACCACCGAGGAGAACTCCACCAGAACCGTGTGTGGATCTTCCGAAAGGACCGTGGCTGCCAAGTTGTCAGCAGACTGACTCTCCTCTGACACTACCACTTCTTCCACCTCTTTCATAGCAAGGAGGCAGCCACCTGCATGGAATTCCAGAAAAACATCATTTGTGACCAATTCTAATAGTAGGTAGAAGATGCTAATGCAGCAGCAGCAAGGGGATGGCATGGACGAGTGACCAGTGTCACCTGAGGGGCTCTGGGCCCACCAGGACAAGCCAAGGAGCAGCCCAGAAGAGCCCATGTGACACCAGGAGCAGAGCAGCTCTCCAGTGCAATTCCAAACACCACATGGGTAAATTCAGGTGGTAAAACCACTCAGGGTTCCAAGCCACGTGTGAAGAACACACAGGAAGAATTTGGGTACATTTTAAATCACTGATCTTTTCTGTTGATATATCTCAGTATCTCCTACAAAAGTCCTTTTTTCCTCCACTAAACTTGTATTATTCCTTTGGAATAACAATATCAGAGCTAGCTGAAGTCTGGAAATCCCTGCTTAGGAGTTAAAGGAGCAGCCAGTCCAGTGCAACTAATCCCACCAAACCAGATTACTGTTGAGAGCTTTTCTCCGACCCTTCCAGAACATTCCCACTTCCATACGGATCATTAGATCCACCCTCACCACCATTCCCACCCGGCCCAGGGGCAGCCTGCCCAAATCCCAGCCCTGAGCAGGCTCCCCCCAGGGCAGCCCTGCCCACCTTTGGTTTTGAGGTGCCTGTTGAGGGTGCCGTGCTCGGCGAAGCCGCGCCCGCACTTGTAGCACTTGAAGGGCTTCTCTCCGGTGTGGTGGCGGATGTGGCGCACCAGGGAGCCCTTCTCCCGGAAACCCCGGCTGCAGAACTGGCACACGTAGGGCTTGTCCTCCAGGTGGGTACGGAAATGCACCTGCTGGGCGTTCTGCACACACAGGGAGGCAAGGGAAGGGCTCAGAAAGGACACGGGCAGCTCACGGGCGCAGGGTTTTAGCTGCCAGGGTGGAACTCAACGTCTTTTGTAGGACACAAGGATGATTTTCTTGGGTGGTGGTTTAGGAGTGGTACTCCCCAAAGCAGTGCTCTCACCAAGACTCTCCAAACCATGAGCCACACATTTGCTCCCCTCCTCCCCTTTCAGAGGGCTGGAGAGGAGAACTGGAGGCACAAAAGGTGAAGATCATGGAGACAAGAACAATTTACCAGAAACAGAAGTAAGGTAACAACACTACCCATGACAGAGGGTACATGAAAGACTTGAGCAATTCACCTGTCTTAAGAACAGACAGAAGGAACCCCTTTCCCTCACACCAGAATGTTCTGGCCTCTGCAAAAATTAACCCTGTCCTGGCCAGAACCACGACACCGTTATTATGAAGGAACAGTTTCTTCAGAAATGGGGTGGTTTTACAAAGACTGTCCTTCTTTTGCCCACTAAATCAAAACATCTTTCTGGAATTTCAGATCACAGATTCACTGAATGGTTTAGGTTAGAAAGAACCTCAAGGGACATCTTGTTCCACCCCTCTTCCATGGGCAGGGACACCTTCCACTATCCCAGGGTGCTCCAAGCCCCATCCAACCTTGGACACTTCCAGGGATGGAGCAGCCACAGCTTCTCTGGGCATCCTATAAGAGGCAGGCGAGCTGGCACTTGCTCTTTGAGGAACAAAACCTCCTCCCCTCTGCCAAAGGCTGGCTCTGGAGGCCAGTGTGGAGGTTCTGAGGGGGGCCCACCTTTGTCTTGTAGCGCTTGCCACACTTGGGGCAGGCGTAGGGCCGCTCGTCCGAGTGCACGCGCCGGTGCCCCTTGACGTGGGCAATGGTCTTGTAGAGCTTCCCACACTCCCCACAGCGGAACCGCCGCTCGTTCACGTGCACCTCCTGGTGCTTCTTCAGCAGGTAGCCCTTGGTGAACTCCTTGCCACACTCCTCACACTTGAAGGGTTTGTACTCTAGAGATGGAGAGAAAAATGTGTGCTTGATGGTACAGGTGTAACTGAATTGTTACAAAATACAACCTGGAGGAAGAGAGGAATTGTATTGTCAAACACATGTGTGGGCTTTCACAGAACCCCAAAATAGCTGGGCTTGGAAGGGACCTCTGGAGCTCATCCAGTCCAGCCCCCTGCCCAGGCAGGGTCACCTGGAGGTGACAGGAACGTGTCCAGGTGGGTTTGGGATGTCTCCTCAGGGAGACTCCACACCTTCCCTGGGCAGCTGTTCCAGGGCTCTGCTCTTTCCTCTCTCATGGAAAGAGCTTCTTCCTCACATAGAGGTGGAAGTTGTTGTGTTTTAGTTTGTGGCCACTGCTCCTCGTCCTGTCACTGAACAGAGTCTGGCACCATCCTCTGCCACCCCTGGGAGGGATTTGTATGGATTGATGGGATACCCTCTCAGCCTTCCCTTCTCCAGACTGAGCAGGCCCAGCTCCCGCAGTCTCACATCATCAGAAGTGCATGGCTGAGGTCACTGAGCCCCAGCACCACGTTACCTGTGTGCCCCTTGCTGTGAGTTTCCAGGGCAGCAGCTTCATTGAAGGCTTCATTACAGTGAAAGCAAACATAACGTTTGTACCCGTTGGTTCTTTCTGCAGGTGTCTGCTGGAGAGAAAATGGGAAAACAGATTTTTTCTTTTTTGTACTGGTATGTCCACCTAGGATTTCTACCCAAATTCCCAATTAAACACTCCAGCTTTGACAGGAAAGAGATCTCCTTTGTGAAAAGACACAGCACATGTGTGAAGTGACATTTCCCTTAAATCAAACCTGCACAATATAATTCTAAAACCTGACACAAAGCCACAGGTACAGCAGAGACACATGAGGACAACAGCGCTGCCCACAACCAAATACAGACAAGGAAGGTTAAAAAATTAATCTGTTGATGGAATACAAACATACAGACTCTGCTCCTTCCAGTTTAGCACACTGCTCCCCACATGGCTCCTCTTCTACTTCCACCCCTTTGTTTTCCAGCTCTTCTGGAGCAGCTGCTGCAGGTTCATCTGGCTTCTGCACCTCCTCCACAGCCACTCTCTCAATGACAATTCCCGAATTCCTCATGGCCTGCCTCAGCAGGTTCTCACTGTTCACTTCCCCCTCACAGGGCAGCTCCTCGGGATGCGGCTGCTGGAGGAACAGAGAGGAAGTTTGGCACAGCAAACCCACAATTTTTTACAGCAATGCTGCTGCGAGGGTCACTCTCTCTGGGGTGTCCATGCTGTGCTAGGGGGTTCAAAGATCAACCAGGGAACACCTTGGGCTGAGGAGGAAGATGAGGTGGATCTGTACTCTCACAACCCAAGGGATGACAAACCCACATGAAAACCAACGAAACCTTCACACTCAGATTTACTGTCAGCACCTGAGACACTTCTGCTCAGGAGCTGGAATGTTCTTTGTGTAAAACACAGGGAGGGTGTTTCAGACACTCACATCTGGCTCCAGGGGTTTAGCATCCACCACGGGAAGTTCCTGCATCTGGACATGGACTTCATGGAGCACGTTGCCTTTTGCATCTGTCACGAGGTGGATGACAGGGGAGGCCTCGATGGATTCGCTCGCTATCGAGGACACCGTGTCTGTGTTGGAGCTGCAGGATCCTGCAAGGGATGGACCACGTGGGGAAATGCACCCTCAGCAACTCCCTGTGCCCTAAAAAAATCTGCCTTACAGCACAGAGTGCCTGTTAAGGCACCTTTGTACCAGATTCTGAGACTTTCTTGAGTTCACACCTGGCTTCAAGGTAATAGCTTCACTCCATAAATTACTTTTTTCTTGGTATAAAAAATATAAACTCAAGACCACAAGAATACTTTTTATCATAAATAAGAATCATGGGATGGCTTGGGTTGGAAATACACATCAGTTCCAGACCTTCCACGGGCAAGGACACTTTCCACCATCTCAGGCTGCTCCAAGCCCTGTCCAGCCTGGCCTTGGACACTTCCAGTGATCCAGGGGCAGCCACAGCTGCTCTGGGCACCCTGACCCAGAAGGAATTTCTATAAAAGCGAGGGTTTGGCTTTATCAGACAGGAGGCAGGTCCTGGTCAGCATCACTGACCTGATGGCAGATCATCCTTGTTGACAACTATTTCTTTGGTCATGTTGAAGCGGATTTTTTCAGTGCAAGGTGTCAGAGATTTAAGGTGCCGAGTCAAAGCTCCCGATTCCCGGAAGCTTTTCCCACATTTCTTGCATTTGTAAGGTCTTTCATCTGGAAATAACAAGAATCAAAACAACCATATTAAATCCAGCACAGGATCCATCCAGGATCAGCTGTGTGTGACAGGCTGAAGAACACGTTCATCTTTCTACAGCACACGACTGTGCCTATCCCAGAACCTTCCACTTCCAGCACCCCAAATGCTGGGGAGCACAATGGTCTCAGCTCAGCAAAACAAGGGAAGAAGCAAGGAATTCCACTGGGAGGCAAATGGATAACCACAGACAGCTGCAGTAACAAGGAACTCTTATCCTGGAGAAGTCTTACCCGTGTGCCGCCGATGGTGTCGGATCAGAGACCCCTTTGTCCTAAAGGAAGTGCCACAGAGTTTACACTCATAGTCCTTCCTGCTGCTGTGAGTGATCATGTGAGCTTTGAGGATGCTGGCCTAGGGAAAGAATTTCCTTTAAGAGATGTTCCAAGTAGTTTAAAGATTTTACATTTTAGCTGTAAAGGATAACAAGGCTCCTCGTGAAAGCAGAACTTCCCTCTGGGAAGTGTGGCAGGCACTAAAGCACACTGTTACTGAGTCTTGGGGTCTCCTAGTTTACAGCCAGCCTAAAAGGCTCCCAAAGCCACACCAGCAGAGGGGATACTCACAGTTTTAAATGTCTTCTGGCACAGCTCGCACACGTATCGCCCTTCCTTGTTCACCTGCAGCTTGACCTTGATCAGCTCAGTGGAAATGTCCTGCTCCTGCTCCTCGGGGCTGCCCTGCTCCTCACTGACCTCCCCATCCACGTGGCCATTCGGGTTCTCAAACACATGGTCTCCTGCTACAATGACCTCTTTGATGTGCCCACTGCCTGGGAAAAGGTGGGGGGACAATTGGGTTTTTTACAGGACAGAACTTTAGCCAACAAACCATCTACTCTTCCAGCATTTCACACAGAAATAAGGAGAAAAGTTATAATAGAGTTTAACATCTAATTTGTATTACATAAGTTGAAGGAGGGTAGATTTAGAAGATATTGAATAGGAATTGTTCCCTGGGAGGGCAGTGAGGCAGCTGGGGCTGTCCCTGGATCCCTGGCAGTGTCCCAGGCCAGGCTGGACAGGGCTTGGAGCAGCCTGGGACAGTGGAAGGTGTCCCTGCCATGGCAGAGGGTGGCACTGGATGGGCTTTAAGGTCCCTCCCAACCCAACCATCCCATGACCCTGGAGGGGGAAGGATTGCAGAGCTGGCCCAGGGCTGCCCCCCAGAGCTGTGCAGGAACAGCCTGCCCCAAATCCCAGCCACACAGAGGTGTCACCCACCCAACCACAACCTAAAGCCACCCCAACAGGACACAGGTGAGGGAGCAGGTGCCAAGGCACCCCAGAGCTCACCTACGATGGCCGAGGCGTTGCTGATCTCCTCTGCTATGGAAGATGCTTCAACAACGATGTGAGCAACAGTTATGGACTCCTCGACAGCAGGAACCACCTGCTGGCACACAGCACGTTTCAGCAGGCCGGTTCTGCTTGTCTCAACACACTGCTCCCTCCCCTCCAACCCAACAGACCGTTGGATCCTAATTATTTACAGCCCCGGCTCGGAGCAGCCGCTGTCACCTTTTGTCCCTCCTGGCCGAGGAGTCCGGCGAGCGGGTCGGGAGGGCGCTGGCAGCCCTTCTGCAGCTTGTGCTGCACGAACTCCTGCAGCGAGCTGAACTCCGACTGGCAGCGCCCGCACTTGTGCACGTCATCCTCGTCTGCGGGGGAAAACGCCGTCAGGCGGGCCGGGCCGCCGCGGGAGCCCGGGCTGGGCCCAGGGTGACGGGACGGCGGGGCCCGCTGGGTTCCCCGCGCCCTGCTCCGGTAGGGCCAGCCCGGGATCGCGTCCGGACGGGCTGGAGCGGCTGCACAGCCTCTCCCGGCAGCGGGATACAGCCAGCACCGCCGCCCTGCCCGGCCCGCTGAGCTGCCGGGGATGCTGCAGGGGAGCGGGGCCATCCCGCCTCAGGCACACGGAGACCCCGCCGCCTCCCGCCCCGCTGCCAGCACCGGCCCGACCCCCTCACCCACCGGGCCGCGCCGCCCCCAGGCCTGGCAGTGCCGGCCGGGGCCCCGTGAGGGCGGTACCTTGCTCGCCGAAGGGCGGCGGGAGGCCGATGAGGGCGGCGGGGGGCGCGGAACCCGCGGCCGCCGCGCCCTGGCCCGGCCCGGCCGCTTCTGCCGTAAGCGCCGCCGGCCCCGCGCCCGTTGCCATCGCGGCCCCCGTGTCGCAACGCGCCGCAAGATGGCGGCTTTACGGCCGTGTCGTCATAACAACGGGACGGGGTTCGGCGGGGAACGCGCCCGCCGCGCGGAGGTTCCGGGGGACTGCGGGAGGTATCGGAGCACGGTCCCTCCGCTCCCCGCGGTGACCCCCGAGCCCCGGCGGAGCGGAGCCGGGCCGGTTACCGACGAGTTACCGAGGAATTGCCTAACGCGTTCCCGAACGAGCCCCGAAGCGCCCCGGCCAATAGCGGCGCGCGGGGGGCGGGCCCTCGGGCAGAGCGGCCAATGGGAGCGCAGCGCGCCGGGCGCTCTCGGCGGCGCCGCGCGGGAGGACGGCGGGGACACCGGGCGCCGGCTCCCGGCGGGGTGGGCGTGGCCGCCGGCACCGCTGCCCAATGGGAACGCGGTCCGTGCGGAGCGCGGCCAATGGGGAGGCGCGGGCAGCGGGCGCGCGGGGCCACGCGGCCAATGGGGCCGGCGGGGCGCTCGGGCGCGGCGGGGCGGCCATGGCAGACGCGATGGCGGCGGGCGGCCCGCGGCGCTGCCGGCGGCTGGAGGGAGAGGCGGCGCGGGCCGTGCTCGCCAACGCCGACACGCTGCTCTTCGACTGCGACGGCGTCCTGTGGCGGGGCGAGGCGGCCGTGAGCGGCGCGGCGGAGGCGCTGGGCCGGCTGGCGGCGGCGGGCAAGCGGCTGTGCTACGTGACCAACAACAGCGGGCGGACGCGCGCGGCCTACACCGAGAAGCTGCGGCGCCTCGGCTTCCCGCCCGCTGAGCCCCGGCACATCTTCAGCTCGGCCTTCTGCGCCGCCCGCTACCTGCGGCAGGCGCTGCCGCCCGGTGCCGCCGCCTACGTGCTGGGCAGCCCCGCGCTCGCCGCCGAGCTGGAGGCCGTGGGCATCCCGCACCTCGGGCCCGGGCCCGCCGCCCTGCCCGGGCCCGCGCCCGCCGACTGGGTGCAGGCGCCGCTCGACCCCGCCGTGCGCGCCGTGCTCGTGGGCTTCGACGAGCACTTCAGCTACGCCAAGCTGTGCCAGGCGCTGCGCTACCTGCTGCGCTCCGGTACCGACTGCATCCTCGTCGGTACCAACCGCGACCACCGGCTGCCGCTCGAGGGCGGCGCCGGCATCCCCGGTACGCGCGGCGGGGGCGGAGGGGATGGTCCCGGGGCTGGGGGGGTCTCCGTGCTCGGCTCTGCGGCGCAGCACGACTCGGTGTTTTGGTAAAATACAAGGAGTTGCGCCTCGGCCTAAGGAAGAGCTTCCCGTGGGGAGAGCAGAGCCCTGGAACAGCTGCCCAGGGAGGTCATGGAGTCTCCGTCTCTGGAGATTTTCCAATCTCGCCTACGCACGTTCCCGTGTCACCTAATCTGGGTGACCCTGCCTGGTAGCGGGGTTGGACTGGATCATCGCCAGAGGTCCCCTCTAGCTCCAAATGCCCTGGGGTTCCTCGAGGCAGCCTGGGCGTCCTGGAGACTTTCCTCCACAGCACCCCTGAAAGAGAGGGAATCCTTATTGATCCTTTACTTTGGAATAGGAGTTCCCTTTTGACGCTGCGGGATGGAATTCCAGCCTCCTGGCAGGCTTTGTGCACCAGCTCTCCTGGGACCGACCCGTCCCTCTGCCTGTAAGGCTGAGGTCACATTCCCAAAGTGCCGAGCGGGTTTGTCCTGGCGGCTGTGGACACCGAGAGCCTCTTGTGCCCCTAATCCCTGCTGCCTGTTCCCCGCAGGGACGGGATGCCTGGTGAAGGCCGTGGAGACGGCGGCGCAGCGCGAGGCCTTCATCGTGGGCAAGCCCAACCGCTTCATGTTCGACTGCGTGGCCGGCGAGTTCGAGGTGGACCCCGCGCGCACCATCATGGTGGGGGACCGGCTGGACACGGACATCCTGATGGGCAACGACTGCGGCCTCACCACGCTGCTCACCCTCACCGGGGTCACGGCGCTGGACGAGGTGCGGGGCCACCAGGACAGCGGCTGTCCTGCCAGGCACAGCCTGGTCCCTGACTACTACGTGAATAGCATCGCCGACCTGCTCCCGGCTCTGGGGGAGTAACGGCCCCGGCCATCATCGGCCCGCGGCAGTAGCGTACGCACTAGATGCTCCCCGGAGTTAGAACCCTTAGCTTGTCTCCTCTCTGTCCTCTCGGTATGGTTCTGTTTACATCTCACTCTGAAATGCACTTTGGAACAAAGGGGGCGTTACGGTGCCGCCCGGGGCTGGGGCTTGGGGCTGGGTTTAATTACAAGTGAATGGATCCAATGTTTGTGGGGCTCCACGGTGCAGCCTCCTCCGGGCTGAGCTGGGGAAGTGGAGCTGCTGGATCTGAGGGGAAGGATCATGTCCTGGCCAGGCTGGGCCACGGCTCAGCCAGGTTTGTTCAGGGACTCTTGGGATGTGCAGTATCTCTGGTTGTGTTTAGAAACACTTTGTGGAGCTGGTGTTTGCCCTTGGGGTGATTCCTTTTCCCAGACTGGGGCCATGTTCAGGGACACAGCCCCACGTCAGGTCACACAAATTCATCTCCTGCGTTTCACCACTGCACATTGGCACTTGTGATGCAGAGTGGGATGATCCCACATAATTCCAGACCTTGGCTGCTGCACAGTGTCTGTCCAAGGTTTGTAAAGTGTGTGTAAAATGCATGTACACACACAGGCATTCCCTGAGCATAAAGATAGAGCAGAATATATTTAAATTATAAATAGAGTCTATGATAATATATCTTGTTTCCCAGGAGGGAGGATGAGAAGAATGTACTTCATTGATTTAATTCTCCTAAACGGTTGCATTTGGTAATGCAGAGAGTCTGTAGCCACACAGGACTGTCCTTCATTCCTGCTGCTTCCCAGAAATCCCTGGATTAATCCATACCAAGCTCCTGCTCTTCCCTCAGCTTCAGCAAGCCACTTGCCTTGGCTTCAGCTGCACAGTCCCAATTCCTGCTCAGTCCATGGATGGATGTAGTGCCCAGGACAGTTGTTGGGTCCTGGCAGTGTGTGACAATAGCTGGTGCTTCCTTCCCATCCCTGAGGTTCAGATCTTCCACGTGTGCCGGCGGGGGCCAGGCACGGTGGGTGGTGAGGAGAGGAGGAGTGCTGGCTTGCTCAGGGATGATTCCATTTGATCTCCAGGTGGGGTTGGGCAATGAGGGGCTCACCACAGGGTGGTTTTTGTGCTGCCCAAATCCCACACTGAGAGCTTTTGCATTACAGAATTAATTGAAAATTATATATGCAAATAACACGCTTTTATTTCATAGATTCCAGTATCTACAGTTCAATTTAAGCACTGGTTTTCCTTCCTGTCCAGCTGAGGAGCTTGGGCAGTGCTGATGCCATTTCCTGCCTGGTAACTCATCACCTTGTTTGTACAGCAATAACCCTGCAGTGCAGAGGGTCTGGCTGAACCTCTGAAAGGCTGTTTGTTTCGGAGTTGTGGAAGGAATGTGGATAATCTTTTCCCTGCTCCTGTCTCCAGAGGAAGGACTGCAGTGTCCCAGGGGCAGAACTTGCCCTTCATCTGGGTGACATGGAGATGGACATGATGGACTCGCTGCAGGTCGTGTCATGTAACAGTGCGGGTTTGGATTCAGTCTCTGGTGCTTTTTGTGTCAGGATGTGTCAGGAAAAGGCCAGGAGAGAGAGTCCAGCATCCCTCAGGCAGCTCTGTCCCTGCTGAGGGCTCTCGCTGCCAGGGGAGCCATTGCCTGGGCTCAGGGATGCTGGAATGTGCTGGTGGCAGTGTCAGTCACGCTTCAAAACTCTGTTCTGACTTCCAAACAGTTCTTAATCCTCTACTTGAATTCCCATTAAACTCTCAAACCTGCTCTCCCCAGCGTTGCCTCATTTTGTGGTCTTGTCTCCGTGAGCTTTGGTGAGCCTGCCTTGGGACTCCTGGGAGTCAGGGGTGCAGTTTGGGAAAGGACCCTAAACCCACCCAGCCCCACCCCTGCCACAGCAGGGACACCTTCCACTGTCCCAGCCCCATCCAGCCTGGCCTTGGGCACTGCCAGGGATCCAGGGGCAGCCCCAGCTGCTCTGGGCACCTGTGCCAGGGAAGAGTTTCTTTCGAACATCTGATCCAACCCTCTGGCACTGAAGCCATTCCCCTTTGTCCTGCCCATGCCCTTGGCCAAAGTCCCTCTCCTTTCTTGTGGGCTCCCTTCAGCCAGTTTGTTCAGCCTTGGGCTGTGCTTGATAGGAAAATGTCCAAAACCTGTGGACATTTCCTTGGACAGACATCACATGAAGGAATTCTTAGCTTTTCCTGATTCCACACCTTTGTTCTGACTGGCAGGTTTGGAACATTCTGGGGGCTCCTGGGTTGCTCAGGGATGCTCAGAGAACGCTGCAGCCACAGGGAGTGTGTCATGACAGGACACGGGTGTCAGTGCAGCAGTGCAGGCTGTGGTGGTGCCTCTGTGGCACTTTCCCTTTTCCTCCCAGGGTGGCACAGGCTGGGGACAGCGGGATCAGCACCCGGCTCCAGCCCACGGAGCTCCGGCAGCACCGCGCTCCCGTTGAAATGTGGGAATTGCCGCTGCCACAAGGGCAGGCTGCCACTGTCCCCTGGTCATCTGATCTCTCAAAGAGCCTCACCTGGGCCGTGCTGGGCCGTGCCAGCCCCGAGGGCACACAAAGACCCCGATTGTGGCTCCTGCCGGTCCCGGGGCTGGGCAGGAAGAGCCGCTCCGGGCACTGACAGCAGCGCTCAGCTCCTCAGGTTTCCCCCTCCTGCAGAGCCCTTTGGCTGCGAGGGACGGGTATTTATGTCCCACACACACACGTTCAGCTTCCCCAGCTGTGCCTGGAGCCGGGATCATGCCCAGTCCGTGTGTGGGCAGGAGGCAAAGCAGCAGCAGCCAGGTCTGAGGTGAAGGATGGACAGACAGAACAGTGCCAGCCATGCTGCCCCTGCAGTGAGTATTCCTGTTCCTCCTGTTCCTGCAGTATTCCCATTCCTGCAGTGAATATTCCCATTCCTGCAGTGAGTATTCCCTGTTACAGCAGTGAATATTCCCATTCCTGCAGTATTCCCATTCCTGCAGTGAATATTCCCATTTCTGCAGTGAATATTCCCATTCCTGCAGTATTCCCATTCCTGCAGTGAGTATTCCCATTCCT
>NC_031783.1:15158872-15162285 GCF_001522545.3 Parus major | reverse complement strand
AGTATTCCCATTCCTGCAGTGAGTATTCCCTGTTACAGCAGCTCCTGGGCAAAGGCTGGCTCTGTCCTTCCTCCTTGGACTTGACTTTGGCCAAGGGTGTGCCAGGACACAGGGAATGGCTCCCAGTGCCAGAGGGCAGGGTTAGGGGGGATATTGGGCAGGAATTCCTGGCTGGGAGGGTGGGCAGTGCCTGGCACAGGTGCCCAGAGCAGCTGGAGCTGCCCCTGGATCCCTGGCAGTGCCCAAGGCCAGGCTGGACAGGGCTGGGAGCTCCTGGGATGTGGAATGTGTCCTTGCTCATGGCAGGGGTGGAACTGGTTGGGCTTTAGGGTCCCTTCCAACCCAGACCATTCCAGGATCCTGTGATTCTATCACAGACTGTGCATTTATTATGTTTCCAATAAAGATCCATAACTGTCCCAAGGCTGGATGAGCCCATCCTTGTGCAGCTGGAGCAGATGGAATCCTGGGGTGGATTGGATTTTTCTGTCCTTCAGAAAACTGAGAAACACGTTACTTTTTAAATGTGGCTGTGTTTGAGATTATTGAAAGCACATTTTCTGCTTTGTAAAAATCCTGTTATGTGCCATGAAGCTAAATTTAATTGCTTCAATGTAAGAATTAAAGTAAATTAATAGAGCCAATAGAAATGTCACAGCACTGCCAAGCTCTTTTCCTTGGTCTCATGGAGAACAATTTAGCAAGGAAATCCAGCACAGCCAAGCACAGGGAGGGGAACAGAAGCAGGGTCACTCCACACGGGATCTGATTCCAATGCTGATGGTCCCACTGGGGATTTCTGCTGTAAATCAAAATAATTGAATTTGTTGTTCCCTGTGCTTGGAAAGCTGCTGCTCCAGCCCTGCCCTGGGGCTTTTGCAGCTTTCCTGTCTGTGGCAGTGCTGGTTACCAGGATGCTGGATCTGGAATTCCAGTGCTGTGGGATAAAAGCTTCATTTTTCCAGGTGCTACGAAGTTTTGGCAGCTCTGCATTCCAACCAGTTTGCACAAGGATTTGTGCCATGAGCTGGGAACACGTTTGATGAAGAAGAATTGGCAGAAGGGTCAATTTTAACTCCTGTTCCTCCTTCTTTTTCCCTGGCTCCCAGGACAGGAGGGCCACAGAGCTGTTCCCAGCTCCCTCCAGAACCTTCTGGATCATCTCATCCGTTGCCTTGTTGTTTTTTGTAGCTGTTGGCATCAGTGTCCTGGGGGTTCTCAGCTTCTCCCCCAGCTCTGCCCAGGTAAAGGATCCTGATGTGGGCAGGAAGCCTCCTGCTGCCTGCAGCCCTGAGCTGTGTGGGAAGCAGCTCCAGGAGGGATGGATGTGCTGAGCTCTGGGCTGAGTTTGGCTGGACAAATGCAGGAAGGCACAGACAGGGCAGGGAGGCTGTGGCAGAATCTCCTGGCCCTTTCCTCCAGCACCTGGTGCCTTGGGTGCCTCTGGGGCGCTGGGGTGAGGATGGAGTTGTGGGTCAGAGCCTCCTCCTCCCCACTCAAATCCTTGAAGCCACCAAGGAGCAGGGGCCAGCACAGGGATGGTGGTGGGAGAAGCTGCACACAAGCACCAGGCAGCTGATGCTGGGTGCTGCCCTCCCACTCCTCGTGCCCAGGCTGGCTCCCAGCTCGGCCGAGTGACGCTCCAGGGCCAGCAGCACCCGCTGAGGAACCAGACAGCCGTGGTGGACAAGGCCAGGAGCACCGTCACCTACCACGTCACCTCACAGAGCAACCTGAGCGCCGCGGTGCTGTACGACAGCAGGAACGTGAGTGCCGGGGCATCCCTGCCTCCTCAGCTCCCGTTTGCTGCCTTCCTCTGCACCTTTAGGCACGGAACACAGAGCAGGGGAAAGGAGAATGTCCATTCCAGGGGTTCCTGGGCCGGGGTGGCCGTGTGCTGCCCGCTCCAAGGGACACGTCTGTCCACAGGGCTACGTGTGCTACAAACCGCTGGAGCAGCGAGCCTGCTACCTGAGGAGGATGGAGCCCTGGGACCTGCAGACAGCTCTCAACACCTCTGAGCACCCCGTGAGCAGCTGCTGCAGCACTCCCGGGATGTCTGGGGATGGACTGAGCTTTGCACAGACTCCCTGAACGTTCTCCCCTGTGTGGGTTTGCAGGGTGTCTCTCCAGCCCCGAGGAGCAGTGGCAGCCCCTGCTCTGAGGGATTCATTGCTGTGCCCCCAGGCTGGGCTCTGAGCAGCAGCTCCTGGCTTTATCCATTCCCTGGCTCCTGTGGGGAGCAGCTGAGCTGCAGGCTGGGGCAGGAGGATGTGGCCCATGCAGGGGAACAGCAGGGCTCCCACTGGATTCTGTTACCTGCTCAAAAATCAGAGGGAGGAAAAACAAAGGGGGTTTGTTACCAACTCCCAGGGAAGAACGTTGGAGGCAATCATGTGTACGGACCCTCAGAACAAAATGCCAGTGGATGCCTGGGCAGGGGCAGATTCCATTTCCAGAAGACAGAAAGCCCCATTTTTCTGTGCACCTGCCATCTGCTATCCATTTCCTCAGTGACTCCTGGGGGCTCCTTGGTCCTCGCCTTACTCCCAGAGAAGCGTAGGAACACAGGCTCCCAAAAGGGATGCAGGGAGAGGAAAGCACCTGCCCAGCCCTGAGGCTCCTAAATGGCAAAACTTGGTAGTGCTGGGGTTGCCAGCAGCCCACAGGCAGAAAATGGGATCTGGCAGCCTCACCCTGGGACAGGAGAAAGCTGCTGGGGTTCAGAGCAGTCCTGGGCTGCCCTGGGAGCCAGAGCAGGGCTGTGGGGCTGGAGGGCCAGAGTGCCTTGGGAGGAACCAACCGGGACATTTCTTTCAGGCTGAGCAGCTGCTACAGCACAACAACCAGACCAAGTTCTACCAGGAGTTCCTGGGCATTGTGGCAGGGGAGCAGGTGGAGCCCGGGGGCCTGGGGGAGGCCGTGCAGGCCCTGTGTGAGCACACATCCATCTTCTGGGTGCGGAGAGGCCAGGGTAAGTGGGGCAGTGCCCTTGGCAGGGGAAACAAGAGCTTTTCTAGCACCTCTAAGAGGATCAGGCTCTCCTGCACAACAGCTGATGTATCCCAGGATGGGCTGCCAAGGCCCAGGACAGCGATGGGTGACCTCTAGTGCAAAATCAGACCATGTGTGTGTGTGTTCACCATCCCTGAGTGCTGCCTCGTACCCACCCCGTCCTCAGCTGTGGCACTGGGATGGGCTCTGAGCTGCCCCAGCAGCACAGCACAGCACAGCCAGCACACACAGCTGTGCCCTGAGACATCACTGCTTAATCCCTGTCCCCTTCATCCTCAGCCAAAGCAGCCTGCTGAGCTGTCAGCCTGCTGTGTCTCACTCCAGCTTTAATAAGAAAGGTCATTCCCTGAGGCTTTCCCCTTGCTCAGCTCCCTGGGGACTCTGTCACTGCAGGACCA
>NC_031783.1:15152778-15158772 GCF_001522545.3 Parus major | reverse complement strand
CATCCCTGGGGACTCTGTCACTGCAGGACCAGAGCATCCCTGGGGACTCTGTCACTGCAGGACCAGAGCACTGCTCTCACTGCTGTCCTTGCTCGTTGGCAGGGCCGGGGAGGCAGCGCCTCATCTACCTGTGCATCGACATCTGCTTCCCCAGCAACATCTGTGTCTCCATCTGCTTCTATTACCTGCCCGAGTAAGTGCTGCAGCCACGGCCACCCTCTCTGCCCTCATACTTGAACTGCATTCCTGAAAACCTCTGACTTCCATGAGGGAGCACCTACAACATCCCCAGAGCTTCCTGCTGATTCCATGCTGCAGGTCAGGAGAGTTTAGAGAAACAGGAGGCCTCTGCTCAGCACTGTCAGCACAGACACTGCAGCTCTGCTCCAGGGCTGCACCTCCTCTGTAGGAATTAGGAGTCCTGGGGAGCAGCTGGAGTTTTGGGGCTCCAGGCTCTGTCCAACACAAGGTGGTTGTTGTTACAGCTGGGGGTGGCTGGCTTTAGGAGAGCAGCTCTCCAAGTCACTCTGTGAAACATTTTGAATAAATGGATTGCAAACCAAGAGCTTCTTTTCCTCTTTACTCAGCCTCTCCCATCACTTGCAGAGGATGACTTTTATTTTCCTCCCACTGTGGGGTACAAGAACATCCAAAGCTGTGAGCAGCCGATGCCCTGGGGATTCCTGCAGCTGTGCCCGTGTCCCTGCAGTGGGATCCTGCCTCCCTCTCCCATTCCCTCCCTCCGAGGCCACACACGTTTCAGCAATGTCCTGCCTGGAGCTGAAGCCTGGTCTCACCCCAGGCAGCTGCAGCTGCCCCTGGGAGAGCCCCAGCCCTGTCCATGCGGGAGGGGATGGGTGCAGTGCGGTCCCAGGCTCTGGAGGGTCTGCCAAGGCCAGGGGAAACAAGCAGAGGTCCTGTTCTTGCCACACGTGCCCGTTATCCCAACACGCTGTCATTGAAGGCCAGGCACACCACGGCTTTCTGGTGGCCACTGTATTCCCTCTTGATCTCTCCTGTCTCCACACACCACAGCCTGGCCAGGTTATCAGAGGAGGCTGGAACAGAGAGTGAAGAGTAGGATATGCATTACCTTTTAAGTTTCTTTTTTACTATTATTATAAGAAATATTTTCCTCTTGCTTCATTCATCCTTAGGGCTGGTGATGACCAGCAAGGCACAGCAGCTCAGTGCATTTCTCTTTAAATCTGCTTTAATTCTTTTGGAGAGCAGTGAGCGTGGATGTTCCCACAGGTGTGTTTAAGGGATCAACACGCTGTGAACTCTGAGATGAACAGCACAGCTGCAGATCTCCTCTCCAGCTCAAACAGCTGCCCCACTGCAGCAGCACAAAATGCTCCAGCCAGCAGAACTGGGTGCTCCCACCTCCCAGCCGCTGTGCCCCAGGCTCTGGCAATGTCCCAGCCAGGGTAACTGGTCCTGCGTGGCTGCTGCAGCCGCCTGGCACAGCCCAGGGGTGCCTCACCTGTGACGATGTACTGGGAGTCCCCCGAGAAGGCGCAGTCCCACATCCAGCCCCGGGACGTCTCCCCAGGGTTGTTGCTCTTAATGCTCAGCTCCGTCATCAGAGAGAAGTTTGAAGTCCTCCAGATCTTGCACGTCTGATCTGCAGAACAGGTGGCCAAGAGCCTGCAAGGAGATGTGTGAGGGCCACCTCATCAGTCACTGTCCCCTGTGGGGCCTCTCGTTACCACAGAGCTGGGCCAGGGCCAGTGACAACCTGGAGACCTGCCCATGCTGCAATCAGATCTCCTACACCTGCACGGCTGCGGGCACAGCTGCAGGCACAGCTGGAGGCACAGCTGGAGGCACAGCTGCGGGCACAGCTGCAGGCACGGCTGCAGGCACAGCTGCAGGCACAGCTGGAAGCACAGCTGCGGGCACAGCTGCAGGCACAGCTGCGGGCACAGCTGCAGGCACAGCTGGAGGCACAGCTGGAGGCACAGCTGCGGGCACAGCTGGAGGCACAGCTGCAGGCACAGCTGGAAGCACAGCTGCAGGCACAGCTGGAGGCACAGCTGCAGGCACAGCTGCAGGCACAGCTGCAGGCACAGCTGGAGGCACAGCTGCAGGCACAGCTGGAGGCACAGCTGGAGGCACAGCTGCGGGCACAGCTGGAGGCACAGCTGCAGGCACAGCTGGNCCCCTGTGGGGCCTCTCGTTACCACAGAGCTGGGCCAGGGCCAGTGACAACCTGGAGACCTGCCCATGCTGCAATCAGATCTCCTACACCTGCACAGCTGCAGGCACAGCTGCAGGCACAGCTGGAGGCACAGCTGCAGGCACAGCTGCAGGCACAGCTGCAGGCACAGCTGCAGGCACAGCTGCAGGCACAGCTGGAAGCACAGCTGGAAGCACGGCTGCAGGCACGGCTGCAGGCATGGCTGGAGGCACGGCTGCAGGCACAGCTGCAGGCACAGCTGGAAGCACAGCTGCGGGCACAGCTGGAGGCACAGCTGCAGGCACAGCTGCAGGCACAGCTGGAGGCACAGCTGGAGGCACAGCTGGAGGCACAGCTGCAGGCACAGCTGCAGGCACAGCTGGAAGCACAGCTGGAAGCACAGCTGGAAGCACAGCTGCGGGCACAGCTGCGGGCACAGCTGGAAGCACAGCTGGAAGCACAGCTGCGGGCACAGCTGCGGGCACAGCTGCGGGCACAGCTGGAAGCACAGCTGGAAGCACAGCTGGAAGCACAGCTGGCCCCTAGCTGCCCGTGTTTGCCCTGGGAGGGAGGTGAGGAGCTGCACACTCACGTGGAGTCGGGGCTGAACTTGCACTGCAGCGCGTAGCGGTTGTGCGCCGGGATCTTGGTTTTGGGGATCAGCTGCGTCACCTCCTCACCGATGCCACCCGTCAGGTTCCACACGTAGCAGCTTCCCTGCAGAGACAGGGCAGGATCCGTGTCCAGGCTGGGGGACACGGGGCCAGCCCCAGCCCGGCTCCCCTCGCGGCGCGGCCGAGCTCACCGAGCTGTTCACGGCTGCCATGTAACTGGCGTCGGGGTCGATGTGCACCGAGTTCACCGACACCTCGGGCTCGGGGATCAGCTGCTCGTTGTGGTCGGTTTTCAGGTCCCAGATGTGGATGGCCCCGCTCTGGTCACCCACGATCAGCTCGGCCTGCAGGGACACACAGCACTGCCACTGGAGCCCTGCTCGGGGTCCTGTCCTGCCTCCTCCCTCCCCAGCTCACGGCTGTTTCACACCCTGCCTGTCCCAGCCCAGTCCTGACGTTCTGCAAAAAGCTGTTTCCCTGCCCAGAAGGGTTTGCTGATTTCCTAAACCCCAAAGCAACCAGAGCTGTCCCAGTTCCAGGCCCGTGGCACAGCTACAGCTCCAAACAACATCCACAGCAGCCAAGTGGCTTTCAGCACGTCTGAGGCAGCGTTAAGGGGCAGGCTGGCCACTGAACAGCTGAAGCACTCAAGGGTGCAGATACCTGAAAAACACAACCTGAAGTGGGTTTTCCTCTCTCCCTCCCCTTCTCAGGGGAAGGACAAGAGCCAAGGGCAGGAGTCCTGGCTCTGATCCCACGCTCAGAGCAGAAGACAATGCTGGAATGTCTCCACTAAAACCAGGCCTTTATTGACAGCCCTGCTCTGTCCACAATTTTAGCAGAATCCCTGGAGGAGATCAGGTCATCAAGCACAGCTAACCCTGTCCCTGTGAGCAGAGCCTGGTCCTGAGGAGACAAACACCATTCAATGCATTTATCTGACTGCACAAAAGTCTCTCCTGGGCTCCTCAGCCCCCTCTCAGCAGGTGTAAATGCTGAGACCAAAGTTTTCATGGCTTTACTCAGGCCGTGAGGAATCTCTGGATAACTGGATCAGCATCAGAAGAACTGCAGAGCCACAGAACTGCCCGAACAAAAGCTGCCACCTTTGGTCTAATTAACCACCTTCTGCTCACAAAGCAACACTCTGCACCTCAGCAGCATCTTGGTCAGGGATTACTTCCCATCTAAGACCTATGTTCAGCAATATTCATTTAACATAACACACTCTCACAGCACTGACACTCCAAGAGCAAATAACCAGTCTCAAATTTCGTCTGAAATTGCTGATTTGCAGAATTAAACCTTTGCCAAATGAAATGCAAGGGAATATTTCCATTACTTGGGATTTTACAGAGGTTTGCACGGCTCTAGGCAAAACCACAGCCCTGCCCAGCCTGGCCATTGGCACCGATTGATCCCTATTGATTTCCTTGCTCCTGATCCCTTCTGCCTCTTCAAGAGCCCCCACTCTCCCTCTGCTCAGCAACAGCTGCTGAACCCACTGAACTTCAACCAAACCCGACCTGCAAGGAATCACAGCTGAGGGCCCCAGGATGCTTCTCCTTGCACCCTCAGCTGCCCCCACTCCTCCAGCTTTGCTCCCATCACATCCTCAGTGATGTTTGGGGGCAGAGTTCGCTCCAAGGGTGTTTTCTCCCATGGGATGAGCTCAGTGCAGCCCCTGTGCTGTCCCTTTGCAACAGCCACCAGGTGATCAGCACAAACACATGGTGTGAAGCCCCCGAGCCATGTTCTGTTGTGGCCCATCTTCTGCTGGGACACAGCTCTGCAGCCCCTCAGGTTTACCCCAAGGAGCTGTGGCTGCCCCTGGATCCCTGGAGGTGCCCAAAGCCTGGCTGGATCAGGCTTGGAGCAAGCAGGGCACGGTGAGGAGCAGAACAGGGTGAGCTTTAAGCTCTGTTCCCCAGCAGAGGCAGCTTCCTCACCTGGTTGGGGTGCAGGCAGACGCAGTTGATGGGAGCGTTCACCTGGAAAATGCGCTGGCACTGGAGGTTCCGGGACCTGGGACAGAGCGAGGGAGGGGTGCTCAGGGCCGGGAGCTCGGCCCCGCAGGACGGGGGAAGCCCCCGGTGCCCACCTCAGGTCCCAGATGCGAGCCATGCAGTCCTCCCCGCCCGTGTACATCCAGCGGCCGTCCTCGTGGAAGCCCACCGAGGTGATGTTCTTGCTCACGCCGTCGTAGTTGATGACGGGGTTGGGGTTGTTGGAGTTGAGGTCGTACATGCGGATGTGCTGGTACCCTGCGGGCAGAGGGCAGCGGCTGAGCGCCGGCTCTGAGCCCCCAGCACCGGCACCGAGCCCTGAGCGCCAGCACCGAGCCCCCAGCGACGGCACCGAGCCCTGAGCGTAAGCACCGAGCCCCCAGCGCCAGCACCAAAACCTGAGAGCCAGCACCGAGCCCTGAGAGCCGGCACCGAGCCCCTAGAGCCAGCACCGAGCCCCGAGAGCCAGCACCGAGCCCTGAGCGCTGGCACCGAGCCCCCAGCAGCACCAGTGCTCACCTGCAGCACCAGTGCTCACCTGCGGCACCAGTGCTCACCTGAGACACCAGTGCTCACCTGCGGCACCAGTGCTCACCTGCGGCACCAGTGCTCACCTGCAGCACCAGTGCTCACCTGCGGCACCAGTGCTCACCTGAGGCACCAGCGCTCACCTGAGGCACCAGTGCTCACCTGCGGCACCAGTGCTCACCTGAGACACCAGTGCTCACCTGCGGCACCAGTGCTCACCTGAGGCACCAGTGCTCACCTGCAGCACCAGTGCTCACCTGCAGCCGCGATCATGCTCCGGTCAGGGGTGATCTCCAGCGCGTTCACCTGCTGTGCCCGCTGTTAAGGGGGGTACGGAGCATCGGCTGGGCCGGGGGGAGAGGAGGAGGGAGGGGATGGAAGGGATGGAGGGGGGAAAGGGAAAGGGAAAGGAAAAGGAAAAGGAAAAGGTAAAGAAAAAGGAAAAGAAGGAAGAGAAGGATACGGAGTCCTGGTGCTGCACGGTGCGGGTGCAGATGCCGCTGTGTGCCTGCCAGAACCGCACCGTGTGGTCGTAGCCGGCCGTGGCCAGGATGACCGGGTCGCTGCCCACCGTGCCCTGCGCCGCGTTCATGGTGCCGCCGAGCCCCGCCCGCGTTCCGGGGACTCCCTAAAGCCCGTGGGGTCTCGGCGCGGCCCGCAGGTC
>NC_031783.1:15142677-15152091 GCF_001522545.3 Parus major | reverse complement strand
TGGGATATGGGATATGGGATCTGGGATATGGGATATGGGATATGGGATTTGGGATATGGGATTTGGGGTATGGGATATGGGATATGGGATATGGGATTTGGGATATGGAATATGGTATATGGGATATGGGATATGGGATTTGGGGTATGGGATATGGGGTATGGGGTATGGGATATGGGATATGGGATATCAGATATGGTATTTGGGATTTGGGATACGGGATATGGGATTTGGGATATGGGATATGTGGTATGGGATATGGGATAGATTTGGGGTATGGGATATGGGATATTGGATATGGGATTTGGGATTTGGGATACAGGATATGGGATTTGGGATATGGGATCTGGGATATGGGATATGGGATATGAGGCATGGAACAAGGGGCATGGGACATGTGACATACACTGGGCACAAGGTATACAGTGTGCCAAGTATGGGACATGAAACATGGGACATGGGACACACACCGGGAACACGCCAGTCACGGGACACGGGACACGGGACACGGGACACGGGACACGGGACACGGGACACACACCGGGCACCAGGCACAGAGCACACACCGGGCATGGCTGGTGGGGGCGAGCACTGGGCACACGCCGAGCCCGAACGGGCACTGGGAACCGACCCCGGGCACGCACCGGGCACCGCGGAGCCGCCGCAGGGCCACCCTTTGTGCCGGTGTCTCCCGGGGCAGGGTGGGCGGCGGCTCCGCGCTGTGCCGGTGCTCCCCGCCGTGAGCGTGCGGCACCGGGGCGCTGGGCACGGTGCCCGCCGGCTACCGGGGCCCGGTGCGCCCCCCCTCACTTGCCGCACCGGCGGGCACCGGGCCCTTTAAGAGCGGCTGCGGCTGCGGCCGTGCCCGTTCCCGTACCCGTGCCCTTGCCCGTGCTTGTGCTCGTGCCCGCGCTCGTGCCCGCTCCCGGCGGTGCCCGCGGCCGCCCCGCACCTGCCGGTAAGGGCCGGGGGAGCGGGGGATGCTCGGGGCCGGGGAATGGCGGCACCGCGCAGGGATGCCCGGCGCCGCGGTGGGGACCGGTACCGGAGGATGCGGGGATGCTCGGGGGGATGCAGGGCGCCGCTGCCGCAGGGAAGCCCGGGGAGGATGCAGGGATGCCTGGGAGGATGCAGGGATGCTTGGGAGGATGCAGGGATGCTTGGGAGGATGCAGGGATGCCCGCGGAGGACGGAGGTGTGCCCGGGGCCGCAGCGGTGCCGAGCAGAGCCCGGAGGGTGCCGTGGAGCGTGGGAATGTCCAAGGGATGTCCTTGGCGTGCGGCGTTGTGGCGTGTGCCGGGTTTGCGGGGCGTGCGTGGTGCCCCGCAGCACAGAGGGGTGGGTGGGATGTGAAGAGGGTCCCTTGTGCCCAGGGGCTGCTCTGTGTGTGCTCCAGTAGCCCGGGAGGGAACGGGATGGGACAGGGACCGGTTCTGCCCAAGGAAGAGGGAACAGCCCCCTCCTGCTGCCATGGGACTGGAGCCCCACGGGGGTCTGCAGCCTCTCCCCGGCTGTGGGGCTGCAGCCCCGCGACCTCCTGGGGGTGACACAGGCTGGCAGCCCGGCTGGCCGTGGAATGCTCTGGAAGCACGTGAGGATGTGCGCGCGTGTGTGTGAGCGTGCACTCGAAGCGTGCAGCATCGCTCCCACCGTGGCTGCACCGTCGGGTGTGTTGGGGCTCGGCATGGAGACAGCGGGGAGCACCCCAAACCTTCGCTGCACGGAACGCAGCGGCACCTGCCACCCCCGGCTCCCTCCCCCTCCCCCGCTGCCATCTCCAGGCTCAGATTTGGGTTTGTTCGCTTCCATGCTCCTCTCCTCGGGGCTCTGGAAGGTAAGCGGGGAGCTGGGCTGGATGCGGGGGGCTGGCAGCAAAACCCACCCGGGCAAAGAGGGGCCGAGGGTGCGGCCCCTGCTCGCCCCGCCGCCGGTGAAACGTTGAGTGAGCCCGGCCGGTTGTGCGGAGCCGCGGGCTCTGCCGAGCTCCCGGGGCTGCTGCCAGCTCCGTCCCCCAGCGCTGGCAGCAGAAGATGTGGCGTTAACAAATACAGCGGGTGCCCGAGGCGAGGTGCCGGCTTAGAGGGGCGGCATCCATCGCTGAGCTTTCGCTGCCCAGGGATGTCCCCGTGGAGCAGGGATGTGCCCCTGGCTGCCCCCGGCACCCCTTGGGGCTCCCCCGCTCCGGCCAGTGCCCATCCCGCCTGCCCTGGCTCTGCCTATGCCAGGGAACTCCAGCCCTGGGAACCTGCCCTATTTAAATAAGATAACGTGTATTAAAAACACCGAATCCTGGCGAGCTGACAGCGTCTGTCTAAATATTTATCCCTGTTCCGATCAGGCGCTGTGTTCCCATGACAGCGCCATTAGCACTTGGCATATTTATGGCCTTCCTGGGTGCTGGGCTCCCCGTGCTGCGTGCCCAGAGGCCACTGACCCCCCTCCTGTGTCCCCTCTGTGCCCCTCTGTGCACCCAGTGGTGACCCCTGGGCTGGCAGCCATCTCCAGCCTGGCACATCCCCGCTGGGCTGTGCTGGAGCTGCCAGGAATATCCCGGGCTGGGCACGGCGGGGAGTGGGTACCACATTTGTCCCCCGCAGCACAGGAGCTGCAGTGCCACGAGGTACCTTGTCCATGCAGGGAAGGAGCGCGAGGAACAGCCTGCTCCCCAAAAAGCTGCTCCTGCTCCTCCTCCTGCCCACGGGCACCGAGGGACTGGGTACCCGCGGGCACCGGGCGATGGGCATGGAGCAAGGATGCTGCAGCTCCCTCCTGCACATCGCTGTCCGCCTGTGACCTGGCCTTGCCGGGGCCCGGTGCTGTGGCTGCAGCTGCCCGGGGGGGTCCCGGGAGCGGAGCCCCCGCACCCCGCGGCAGCAGAACGTGTCGGGAGGGATTGGGGCTGTGCCTGGAAAAGAGATCGCTCGGAGCCGGAGGCTCAGCGCGGCTCTCCCCCGTGCCACCGCTCTGGCAACACAAACAAAACCCTCGCGATCAGCTGAGCCGCTTGGGCACCCGAAGCTGCCAAAATCTGCTTTTCGCTTCCCCAGTCTGCCGGCGCTGAATTTAACCCTGAGCTCGGCTGTGTTTGGGTGGCAGCTCACCACAAGTGCTGGCGGCAGCAGCGCCGGTTCCGCGGGGCCGGGGGGGCTGCGCTGCCCTCCCCGGGCCTCACCCAACACACCAGAACCGGAGAAACGGGACACAGAAAGGGCAGAAGCGATGTCTCTGTGTGATCCTCCCAGGAGGATCCGTGCTCCTCTCGCACGGCCCCTGCGGGTGTCGAGGGGCTCCGGGCCGCCACCTCACCCCGCCGGTGCCGGTGGCATCCCCGGAGCAGCCCGGTGCCTGGGTGGCTCCCAACCACCTCTTCCCTGCCCGCAGGGATGCAGCCCGTGATGCCACCCCATCCAGCCGCCCTGTGACACGGCCCCTGGCTCGGGGGGGACCCGGCAGCCGCACGGGATCCCCGGCGGGGACCTGCTCTGCAGCCACCGCCCTGTTTGCTCCGGCACCGGCCTCACTCGAGCGGCCAGAGGCAGAGGCGGAGCTGCCGCTGGCCCCACGCTGGGGCACACGAGGTAGGAGGGACACGGGACGGTGCCGAGCACGTCCCCGATGGGCACCAGGCTGGCCAGAGGGGCTGCCCCCATGCCGCCTTTCTCTGGGTCCCGCGCTGCCCTGGGCAGGGGGGCAGGGCACGGTACGTGGGGTTGAGTGGGCTCAGCTTGGGGTCCCTCTGGCCACTGCTGGCCACGGAGTACCAGAGCCCGTGTGTGTCCCCAGAGATCCCGGAGATGGCCTTCCAGCGGAGTCACCGGCTGAACCTGCTGCGGCTCGTCGTGCTGCTCCTCGTTGCCTTGGGCGGCATCAAGTTCCTCTTCCGTGACAGGTGAGGTGACAGCAGGACCCCGGCGGGGTCGGGGTCTGTGGCACCCCCTGGGCTGTGCTTGCGTGGTGCCTGGTGCTGGGGGCAGCTTCTGCCCCCATAACCCCATGGACACCCCCATCCCTGCTCCACTCCCGGCAGCTTTACCCTGGAGCTTCACAAGCACGTCAGCAAGGACAGCGGCTTCTGGGGGGACACGGGTGACGTCGTCCAGGACATCATCCCCCAGAGCCAGGTTCTGGAGGTCCCTGCGGCAAAGATAACAGCCCTGAAGCAAAAGCAGCAGGTCCCCAGGGATGTCAGTGCCACCGAGATGAGGTTGGTCCACCTGGACCTCAAAGGAGCTGCGCCCAGAGTCTCCTACCTGGAACAGGTGAGGATGCCCAGGGACAGGGAGGAGAGGCCAAGGAGGGGATGTCCTGACGGGGCTCGGTCTCCTGCCGACACCTGGACTGTGCCAGCCCCACTGCTGAGCCCACCCTGCCCACCCTGCAGGTGTTCCCCCTCCTGTCCCAGCTGGGAGCCAACGGCGTCCTCATCGAGTACGAGGACATGTTCCCCTTCAAGGGGGAGCTGGAAATCCTCAGGTCCCCGTACGCTTACAGGTGAGCAGGGCTCACACAGGGCTGCGTGCCGAGCTGGCTGTGAGGCTTGCAGCCCCCGCAGGTCCTGGTGTGCCAGGGGCTGGGTGTGACCCACCTGGCCCTGTGCCCACGATAACCACGGTCAGAGTGCCAGGCTGTGCTGCTGGGCAGACCAGCTTCCTCCCCTGACAGGTCAATATTTGTGCCCCTCAGTAAAGTGCACACATGTGTGGGGCAACCAGGGCCATGTGGGCAGGGTGCCAGAGGAGGGGGAGGAGGGGGAAGTGCCCCCATGCTCTGCTCTCTGCCCTGGCATCCCTCGCTGAGCCTGTCCCTGCCCTCCCAGCGAGGAGGACATCGAACGGATCCAGCAGCTGGCGGAACAACACAAGCTGGAGGTGGTTCCCCTGGTGCAGACCTTTGGCCATGTAGAGGTAGAGGGTCCCAGTCCTGTTCCCCATCCCAAATCACAGGGGTTCCTCCTGGACACCTCCCTGATGGTTCCTCCCCGCAGTTCATCCTCAAGCACCAGAAGTACCAGCACCTGCGGGAGGTCGAGCGTTTCCCCAACAGCTTCAACCCCCACGTCCCCGACACCCTGGCCCTGCTCAAGAGCATCCTGTCACAGGTGATCGAGAAGCACCGGCGCTCCACCTGGATCCACATCGGCGCAGACGAGGTGGGCAGGGGCTGTGCAGGGACCCCAGGGGTGCTCCCAGGGCTGCTGAGCGTCTCCCTTCCCCCAAGTCCAGGTTTTCCACCTCGGGGAGGGGATGGACTCCAAGAACTGGATGAGCCACAACAAGGGCGACGTGGGCACCATGTACCTGAGGCACATCAAGGAGGTTCTGGGCTTCCTCACGGCGCAGTACTGGGGGCTGCGGGTGCTCATGTGGGATGACATGCTGAGGAAGATCAGCGTGGGAGCCCTGCGGGGTGAGGGGACAGGGACGGCAGCGCTGGCTCCTGTGCCACGTTCCTCAGCAGCCCGAGGCTCCCTCCTGCTGCTGGCACCAACATCCCCTCGCTGCTGTCCCTGCAGAGTCCGGGATAGCGAAACACGTCTCACCCGTGGTGTGGTTCTACGCTCCCGACTTCGAGGCTGAGCAGATCGGTAAGGTGACGTGCCAGGCTCCTGGGAGTGGTGGGGGGATCCCCCCTGGTCCCCCCACAGCCTCCTGGGGACAGTGGCACTGGTGGCTCGCACCTGTCCCGCTGCAGTGCCGTTCCTCACCAAGTACGTGGAGAGCGGCTTCGAGGCGGTTTGGTTCGCCAGCGCCTTCAAGGGCACCACGGGGCCGGCACAGGCCTGGACCCCGCTGAGCTACCACCTGAAAAACCACCTGAGCTGGCTGCAGGTGATGCAGGCCGTGCCACGGCTGGCCCCGCTGCGCCTGCAGGGTGTTGTGCTCACCGGCTGGCAGAGGTAAGGGGTGCTGGGAGCCCCCCCTGCCCTCCCGGTGCCCACAGAGCCGTGCTGGCACGGTGCAGAGGTGGTGGCTGTCCCTGTCCCGCAGGTACGATCACTACTCGGTGCTCTGTGAGCTGCTGCCCGTCAGCATCCCCTCGCTGGCCATCTGCCTGCAGACCCTGGTGAACGGTGAGCCCCCAGCCCTGCTGGCATGGCCAGGCTGACCCCAGCTCCCACTGCCTGCCAGAGCCCGTCCTGCTGGGCAGGGCGCTGCGGGAGCTGAGAGGCAGAGGAGGAAGAGCTTCACCTCACTCACATTTGGGGGTGTGGTGAAGCCAGGGTGATGGTGAGGTGTCCCAAGCTCTTCTGTCCCTTTCCTCGCCCTCCAGGGGGCTTCACAGAGGAGGCAAAGAGGAAGGTCCTGGATGTGCTGGGTTTGGAGAGCGTGCAGCTGGAGCAGAGCACCTGGTGTGTGGCACGTGGCCGGGACAGTTGCATGAGAAGGGGATGCACTGGAGGGTCACCCAAATTCCCTGGTCCCAGGCCCACCAGGGTGCTGGGGTTCACCCAGCCCAGTGCACCCCACGTGCTGAGCCCTCACCTTCCCCTCCCCTTCCCCAGCGAGGGCAGGGGAGCGTTCCCCGGTGTGGAGATCTACCACATGGTGGAGCAGGTTAATGGCCACCTGAAGGAGAGCATCCTTAAGGCATTGGAGGAGGAGAGGTAACAGGCGGGGGGGAACAGTGGGATTGGTGCCTCTGGCCATGTTTTTCCATGGGAGGGGACCTGCCTGATGAGCAGCTCCCCATCCCTGGTGGCCCCGTGTCCCAAGTCCCTCGTGCCTCTGCAGTGCCATCAAGGGCTGGTTCAGCCCCTACCATCGGAAGCACCAGTTTGGGAACCCCCGCAACATGGAGAGCTTTGGCAGCAAGGTGCTGAAGTACGTGGTGCTGGGGGCTGGGAGGGGTCTGCCTGGGCCTGGGAGGGGTCCCGGGCTCGGCCCTGGGGTCCCTCACAGGAGGGAGCTGGATCCCTGCTCTCCCCTCCAGGCTCCATGAGGACTGGGAGAGCTTTGTCCGTGACCTGCGTGCCCAGCTGGAGAGGATCTACTTCCCTGACACGGTGGAGGAGTGGATGGAGGAGAACATCAACCCCTACCTGGACCAGCTGCGGGACCTGGTGCGGGATTACCGGGCCATCATCCGCCTCAACGCCCGGCCCAAGGCCACGTAGGGGCTGCAGGCCCCCGGCTCCCGCTGCCCCCTGGCTGGGCTTTGGGGGCCACCGTGGTGTGTGTTTGCTGGTGACAGCACTGCTGCCGCTGTCTGCACTGTACAGAGCCCCTGCACTCCCCCCTCCACAATAAAGTATTTTCATAGATACTGCTGCTTGCTGGGAGGGGGGCACGGTTCTGCCCCCCCGTGCAGGGAGAGGGAGCTCGGGCTGGAGTGGAGGGCTGGGGTCTATCCTGTGACAGCTCCTGGGCCCCTGCTCAGGCTCTGATGGAGCTGGAGGCGTTGGCAGCCACAGGGCAGAGTGTGACAGAGCTCATGGGGACACCCGTGTGCCTCGTGCTGGCCTGGAGGGCAGCCCTGCCCTGCCTGGACGGGATCCAGCTTGTGGCTGCTGCGTGCTGTGTGTCCCAGGAAAGGCACCTGGGATGGAGCAGGGACAGAGGGACGTGCCGGGACCCTGCCCGGCTCCCACAGCATCCGCTCCCCAACCCTGTGTCAGCTTTCAGTCTGTGAATCCCTGGTGGCTGGGAGGGGTGTGAGCACAGTGGTGGCTTCTTCAGCCTCCAAACTCTGCCTTCATCTCTTCCCTGTTCTCTGTTATTCCAGCACCCAGGCCCCGTGTGCTCCCCGACCCCCCCTGCTCCCGGCTCCAGGCAGGGGCTCTGCTCTGCTCTTTTCCCATCGGAAAGGCAGCTGTGCCGGGGGGATGCGTGGGGATCTCTGCGTGGGATGAGCCCTCCTGCTGCTGGTGCTGTCTCCAGTTCCCACAGTCAGCTTTCCACGTGCCTGTTGCCCACAGTGCCCATCCTAAAAACCCCCTGTGCCCCAGGCTCTGCCCGTTCCGGGCTTTGCTCGGCGTGTGCAGGGCAGGAACGGGGACATTTCACTGCACATTCTTCTGCTCTGCAAAGACCAACCCGACTTGGCAAGAGCCCCGAGGGAGCCTCAGGAACGCCGGGCTGGAGCTCCTCCCGCAAAGCCTGGCTCAGGCGGGGAGGAGGGACAGATCGGTGCACCCCACCGGCCCCACAGCGTGGCCCTGCTGCCCCGTGTGGTGCCCCGGTCACAGAGGTCCCGGTGCCCCGGGGCCGGGAGCTGCCCCGTGCCGTGTCTGTGCTGGGTGTGGGGGACCAGCAGGAGCGAGCCGAGGGGCACAAAGGGACCTTTGTTGAGGCGTTCCGTTTGTTATCAGGTGGTGGCAGATGTGAAGGAAGCCCCCGACCCGTGCGGAGCCCCAGCCCCCAGCCCCGGAGCCCGGCCGCGGCTCAGGGCCCCGTGCAGCGCCCGGCTGCGGGATTAGAGGGCAGATTAGACGGCGTTCCGTGCTGGCAACCCAAATGTCCTGGATTGGAAAGTGGGGGTGGGGAGAGGAGACGGACCCCGCCGTCCCTGAGGGGGGGTCAGCCCGGAGATGGAGACTGGGCGGGAGCTGGGGGCTGTGCAGGGGGGACCCTTGGGCTCCAGCTCGGGGGGCACGGACCAGCACGGGGCGGGCAGGGGGCATCAGGGCACGGCTGGGGTCCCTCCTCCATCTTCCCGTCTGCCACGGGCTCTCTCACGGGGCTGCAGCTCCCGGTCCCCGCACACTGCACCCACCCGTGAGTGCACCCCTCAGTGTCCAGGGCTGTGCTGGCCAGCTGGCCAGCAGCCTTCTGTCCCCATGTGCCCCAACACCCGTTTGCTGGAGCCGGGATGCCACGAGGCTTTTAGCTAGGAACTTGTCCGGGAGGGCAGAAATTTGGGCTGATTTCGTGCGAGTGGTGTCCGTGCTCTGCCCTTTATGGCATCGTGGGGATATTAACGCCCTGTCCATCACTGGCCCCATTTCCTATCGGGTTCCTGAACCCTCGACACAGCCGGGAACCCTTCGCAACTCTAACGTATTTCAGCCTTAAAAGTGAAAGGGACGAATGTCACCGGCCATTGTGTCAACAGAAGTACAAAATGACGCGGTAACGAGCTTTTTACAGAAATGGAAAGGCTGCTCCTGCCCGGTATCCGCTATCGGCTGCTGCGCTGGCCAGGCGGGACGGGGAGAGGCGAGGGGCACGCTGGAACCGGGCTGGGGAGCACGGGGTGCCCCTAGAGAGGGTCTGCTGGACCCCCCCGGGATCCTCCCCGAGGAGGAAGAGGCCCCGAGCACGGCCGTGTTCCCCCCGTCCCCTCCGGTAGCCGAGACCCGCCAGCTCGTTACACGGCACGGCTGCGCGGCGGCTCCCACCGGGGCGTCCCCCGGGCCCGGCACCGGGGAGGGGGATCCCCGCGCTCCGCCCGCAGCACCGGGCCCCCGCCCTCTCC
>NC_031783.1:15111105-15142012 GCF_001522545.3 Parus major | reverse complement strand
GAGGACCCCCGGCGGCGCTCCGGGAGGGGCGGGGGGGCGCTGCCCGGAGTGGGTCTGAGCGTGCCGGCGGGGCTCGGAGCATCCCCGGGCGCTGCGCGGGTGCGGAGCGCTGCAAAGGGTCTCCTGGCCGCTCCCGAGCTCGGTCGGGCTCCGGCCGGGCTGCTCTCTGCTGATCCCCCGGGAGCCGGGCCCGGTGCTCCCGGGGGTTTGGGCAGGGTTTGCGGCCGGGCAGCGCCGGGCGCAGCTGCGTGTGCGTGCAGAGAGTGCGGCCGGGCCGCGCGGGTGAGCGGAGGGGCTCACTGCCCTCACACCTCTCCGTGTACCCGCACACCTCTCCGTGTGTCCGCACACCTCTCCGTGTGTCCGCACACCTCTCCGTGTGTCCGCACACCTCTCCGTGTGTCCTCACATCTCCGTGTGCCCGCACCTCTCCGTGTGTCCGCACACATCTCCGTGTGTCCGCACACATCTCCGTGTGTCCTCACATCTCCGTGTGTCCGCACATCTCCATGTGTCCGCACACCTCTCCGTGTGTCCGCGCTGCCGCGGCTGCGTGTGCGGCTGTGTTTGGGTGCGTGGGGTGTTTGCGTGGCGGTGTGTACCCTGGCATCTGTGTGTTTGGCTGGGCTCTTGGCGTTTGGCGGTGAGGGGGTGTTTGGATGTCGCTCCGCGGGTATCTCCCGGTGCATCCCTGCGGCTGGCTGTGCACCGCGGGTGCGTGGCCAGGTGTGAGGCTGCGGGGGCGTGCGTGTGGCTGTGCGTGTGCGTCTCCGGGTGTACGTGTGTGTAGCTCCATGAGTATCTACTCGCTGTAGGATGTAACTGCTCCGTCGAGGCGTTCCGCCCGGGACTGAATAATTCATGGTGCTGATGCAGCCGCGGGTTTCAGGCCTGGTGCCGGGGACGAGCTGGGCGGCCGGGGACTGTCCCTGGGTGCGGACAGGGACCGCGGGGAGCGCTCGTGTGGCTCTGGGTCACAGGACACGTGGAGCCTCCATTGCTGCACCCACTGACCCTCTCTCCAGGGCGGGCACTCCCCAAACGCAGGCACTCCCCTCTCCCTGGAGCTGTGCAGGACCGGTGAGGTGTCCCCTGTCCCTGGCCATGCAGCGCTGCTTCTGGGCAAGCAGGGCCAGCGTGGTGTCCCATGTCCTGGTGCTGGGCAGGGCTGGCATGGCATTCCCCATGTCCCTTCTCTGGTGTTGCATCCACCGTGTCCACGGTGCCACATGGAGCCAGCGTGTGTTTCCTCGTGCCATGCAGGGCTGGCATGGTGTCCCCCATGTCCCCAGTGCCATCGTTGGTGTCACTGCTGAGGGACTGTGCAGGGCGAGAAGAACCTCCAGCTCAGAGTCCACCCCATCCCAACCCACTCCAGGTGCTGCTGCTGCCGTGGCCTCTTGGGGCAACGTGTGGGTATGGGGACAACACCTGGCCTGTGCCCAGCAGCGTCCCCACACACCCCTCTCCAGTCCCTGCTGGCCTGGGCACACAGCTGGCATTGCTGTGGCAACAACCAGAGGTGCCTGAATGCCACCACCTTGTCCGGCATCCCTGTCCTTCCCGGTGCTCTGCTGCACCTCCCAGTGCTGAGCCCTCTGGACAGCAGACAGGATGGCCACAGGGGCCAGCAGTGCTCCCTGTGCCAGGATCACAGCCCAGGGGACACCCAGTGGGGCTGAGCCTGCTGTTGGGGTTGGATGCTCACCCCATTCCCTGCCCATCTCCAGCTCTGCTGGTCCCACCGGTGCCAGTGCCGGGCTCGTCTGGGGCCATTTCCCCACTGGAGCCGGCTGTCCCGTGTGGCAGCGGTGCCACGTGTGTGGTGCTGGGTGCCGTGCCCCCAGCCTGGGGTGCACAAGCTCCTCTGGCCACGGCAGAGGGGCTGGAGCTGTGCGTGGAGGGCGAGAGCACCCAGCAGGGCTGTCCCCACGCCGTGGTGTCCCCACGTCCCCTCCAAGTTCCTGTCCCACGCGTGCCTGCGGCGCTCCCCGTGCCGCGCAGCACCAGGAAGATTTGTAACTTAGCTGTGTTATCTGGATAATATCCTATTCATGTGGGGTTTAATAAATGAGATTTTAAAAATCCTTGCGTGAATTAGTGCGGGTTGCTATGGTGACATGGGGCCCCGCTCGGTGCGGGTGCGGGTTCGGGGGCCCGGGCCGGCCGCAGCGCGCACCGCGCCTGCTTCCCGGGCATCCATAATTGATGAGGTTGTCTGAAAGTTGCGCAAATCAGATGCAGGGATTTGGCAGCAAACTGTTTCCCTCCCTGTCCCCTCCTTCTCGGTGCTACCTCGAAGAAATGTGGTGACTTGGCGTTTTCCCCTCGTCTCCAGCGCCGTGGGGTGGGATGGGACCGTGGGGTGTCTCCAGGAGCGCCCACTGTGCCATCCCTGTCCTGGGCACCCGGGGGTTCAGCTGGTGAGACATGAGCCGTGCAGAAGATCCACAGCTCCTTGGCTGTGGAGGGTTGGAGGGAGCTGGCTCCTTCCCTGTCAGGCCGGTGCTGCCAGCGGCTCTTCCACATTGGAAATGGCTCCTGTGCAGTGCTGCCGGTGCCGAGTGCAGGACCTCGAGCCAAGGGTTGGATCCTCTACTCCAGTTTCTCCTCCAGCCAGGCTGGGGGGCTCTGTGAAGCACTTCCACACATGGCAGCTTCATGTGGCCAAGGAGGTGTCCCAGCACGTGGCCCTGCAGTGCCAGGACAAGCGTCCGGCGTGGCAGGAACTGGCCGTGTGGGTGGAACCCAGGGCTGTGTCCTGTGGGACTGCCTGGTCCTCAGTGCCATCCTGCTGCCCCAGGTTGCCATCAGGACTCGTGTTCTGGTGTGTTATTGGAGCTCTGGGTGCCTCACTCGGGGACACCCGAGGCTGGGTTAGCCACGCTGCCTGGCTGGGATCGGAGCTGGGCACAGAGCTCTGCACCGCCTGCCACAGCAGAGTAACCCTGGCTAACCCAGCCCAGCCTGGCCCCACTGCCCGGGGTGCTGGTGCTGAGGCCTGGGCAGCTCTGGGTGTGCCCCCAGTCTGGGCAGGACCCCCATTCCTGCACTGCTCCTTGTGCAGGGCTCTGCATCCTGCCTGGAATGTCACTGGCAGCAGCTCTGGCATCTCAGGGCTTGTCCCATCAATCCTGGCCCTGCTGCCACGTGCAGGGAGCAGGTCCTGCCCTGCTTAGGAAGGGACCTCAAAGCTCAGTGAGAACCCCCAGGGTCCTGCTGTGCCTGGGGAGCCATCCTGGGATGAGAGAGGAGCTGCACTGTCTGTGTGGGGGTGTTCCTTCACCAGTGCTCCAGGATTTGGGAACAGTGGGAAGCAGAGCCAGAGCACCTGGGGATATGGGCTCTGGGCAGGGCCTCACCAGCTGCCTCCTGCCCTCCGGTGTTTCCTCCTGCACAGTGGCCAGTTAATTCTGGGTTTTCTTGCTTGCATTTGATTGCATTCATAATCTGCTCTGATAACGGTATTTAATAAAACCGGGCTAATATGGCGCAGTTAGGAAATGTCTTTGACATTTTACAATTCAATTTCCATGCAGTAAAAGGCAGGGCAGATGCAAATCCAATTGTGGTGCAGTGCCCAGGGCACACGTGGCCGGCAGCGGCCGGAGCTGCCCGGTTCCCCCGGCCCTCTGGGAAAGCAGGAGCCTTCCCTGGGAGGCAGCCACCCCTGATGGCTCCTGCTGCTGCTCCCTGGCCACGGGCTCTGGGCAGAACCTCTGCTGACAGAGATGAGCAGATGATGCTCACTGGAGTGCTGGAGCCCCTGGATGCTGCTGGCCTCTGGAGCCACCGGTGCTGGGCAGGGCATCCAGAGCGGGGGGAAGGGGCAGCTTGGCCAGAGATGTGCCAGGACCCCGGTGCATCCCCCATTCCATGGCCAGGCACTGCTCCCACGCCTCCCCTGACCCCCTTGGCAGGGATGAAGGATGGAATGCCAAGGGGGTGGGCTGGGACACGCGGGTGATGCCAGCAAGGGGAGATGCCAGGTGTGTCCCAGGTGTGTCCCAGGTGTGTCCCAGGTGTGTCCCAGGCAGGGCTCCGAGCATGGCTGACAGGCAGGTTCCTGTCAGGGCCCAGCAGCTCCGGCTCATCCACGTGTCAGCAGGTCCCTCATAAACTTCTTGGGGTTTCCAGCCTGCGTGTGAAGCCTCGCTCCCAGCAGGACTTGGCAGGCGGGTGTGGGCTGCTGTGTGCCAAGTTTCCCTCCAGAGGGGCACGATTGCTCAGCCTGGGGTGACTTCTCATTATTTTCCATTTCTTGCCTCTGTGGCTGGGCCGAGTTGTGCCTGCAAACCCTCCCATGTCCCCTGTCCCCAGCACAGTCCCCGTGCCCAGACCGGCCGCAGGGTCCCTGCACACCAGGAACGCTCTGGGGACTGTTGGCCACTGCCATCGAGGAGCAGCAGGGCTGCGGGCCGGCGGCTCCGTTCCCAGCTCCTTCACTGGCCTGGATTTTCTCTCAGCAGTCCCAAATTCACCTGGCTTGACACCAAGCAGCCCTTTGGCAGCCCCTCGTGCAGGGCTCTCCCACGGCCGCTGGCTCCGGCTGTTTGCTGCCCCAGCGCCTTGCTGCCCTGTGCTGGGGGTGACACTGTGGGGACGTGGCAGGGCCAGGCTGCACCCAAGGGTGACAGTGCTGGCGGTGAGCAGGTCTGAGTGCTCTGGGTGCCCTGAGCTTCTCTCCACAGCCGTCCCAGTCGCTGCCAGCCCATCGTGGTTTTCAGTAGCCAGGCTGGCGTCTGGCTCCTCTCCTCCTCTCTGCACTCCATTTAACCCTTCCTTCCCCTTCCCAGCTGCTGGGAATTGCTGCAATCCGTGTCCTGCCCATCTCGGTGTGCCCAGCTGCCCCCAGCCCCTTCCCACTCCCCACGTGTCTGCAGCGGCTGCACCATCTGGGGCTGGTGGCTCCGTGGTGCTGTGCCAGGGCCCAGGTAGGTCCCAAAGCAGTGGTGGGTGCTCAGTGAACACATCCCTGGGCTCAGGGCAGGTGGGAGCTGTGGCAGTGCTGCAGGTGAGTGCTGGAGGGGAGCACCCAGCCCTTGGGTGACACCTGAGGTTGTTTCCCTCAGTGCCGCCTGTGCCGGGCGCTGTGTGCTGGGAATGGGGCTCAGCACTGTTGGCAGAATGTTGGAGAACAAATCTGCTGATATTTAATGCTGCTCCTGCTGGGACAGGCTCCCACGGGTGAGGGAGAGGCTTTGGGGAGCAAAAGGCAGGAGTGTCTGCATGGACACTGTTGTTCTGTCACTGCTTTGTGTCCTGTCCCTGGCCAAGTGTGCTGCCAGGGTGGGCCATGCCTAGCAGGTCACCGAGCAGCGATGTCACCTCTGCCCTGGCTCACCATCCTGTCCCACATCTGGGACTTGCCCTCCTGGTTCTCCTCTGCCCAGAGGGACGGGGCCTGGCAGCCCACCTGGCACAGGAGTGATGCCACCCGAGGGCTGGCTCATCGTGCCGGGCTGAGAGCGATCTTTAAGCTCTAATGAAATGTTAATAGTATTTTCCAACTCAATACGGGAGTGGAAAATGAGGTGTTTAATGCTGGGCTCTGCAGCGACAGGAGCAATCAGCCTGAGAAATGGGAAGCTGGGATGCAGAGCTGGTCTGGGCCTGGCCTGACAGCCCTGTGCTGCCGGGACTGCTCCGGTGATGGATGGGGACCGGTGCTGGCACGAGCCATCCGGTGGGGCTGCTGGGAGGGCGTGGGAGAGCGGCTGGCTGGGGGTGCCAGCTCTGCCCAGGTCTCCTTGGTGTCCCCACCAAGGTCAGTGCCTGGAGAGTGCCGAGCAGACGGAGGTGGCTGTGGGGCTGGGGTGCCCCGGGGTGCAGCCGGATGGAGGGACCCCAATGCTGTGCCCTGCCATGGTCTGTGTCAGCTGGAGATGGTGCCCAAGCAGCCACCACCACCTCTACTTCTGGGACCTTGGGTGGCTGCGTGTTCCCCTCGTGTGTCCCTCTGTGTCCCTGTGCATCCATCCCTGTGCCCGTGTGCAGGCGTGCCTTGTGTGCGTGCCTCAGCCCCTGGGCACCCGCGTGCTGTGTGCCTCTGTGCATCCATGTGAATGCGTGTGCCCGTGTCCCCTGTGCCCCCTGTGCCCGTCTCCCCTGTGTCCCCTGTGTCCAGTGTGCCCCCTGTGCCCCCTGTGCCCCCTGTGCCCGTGTCCCCCCTGTCCCGTGTTCCCGTGGCCTCTCGGCTGCCCTCACCGGCGCTGCCTCCTGCCCTGCCGGCCGTGGGGCCGTGTCCTGGGCTCTGCCGGCCGTGGCAGCAGCATTCGCTGATCCCTTCCAGATGTGGCAGCCGGAGCCCCGCGGGTTCCCGGCCCTCGGGAGCCGCTGGAGCAGAGACAAAGCAGCGGCTGCCCGGCTCCTGCATTGCAGCTGGGCTGTTTACGGCAGGCGCGCTCCTCGCAGCCCTGCAGCTCCGCAGCAGCTCCCTGTGTGCGCTCAGCGTCTGCCTGAGCCTCGGTCCTGCCGGGCCCCGCACCGCCCCTGCCAGCCCCTTCCTGTGCCCGCCGGGCTGGGGACACTGGGGACACTGGGGCGCTGGGGACACTGGGGACACTGGGATGGCTCCTGCAAGCCCTGCTCCCCCCCTGCAGTGCTGCCTGCCCGCCGGGAGCGGTGTGAGGCCTCCGGCCGCGCTCCCCGTGCTCCCGGATGATGCACGGCATCGCCTGGCTGCACATCCCCGCTGTCCCCCCGCCCGGCGGCCGCTGGCACACCGGGATCTGCCAGGCCCTGTGCCCGCAGAGCTGCCCGTGCCTGTCCCTCCTGTCCCTCCTGTTCCTCCTGTTCCTCCCGTCCCTCCTGTCCCTCCTGTCCCTCCCGTCCCTCCTGTCCCTCCCGTCCCTCCTGTCCCTCCTGTCTCTCCGTTCCGCCGGGAACGCAGCCGTGGAGCAGCAGAAGGTGGGCACGGTGCACCGGCCGCGGGTGAGGACAAACGATGGCTCTGAAGGCGTCACGTTTGAAACAGAGCCCGGGGCCTGCTGTGCCGATGTGAGCTCGGAGCTGGAGCTGCAGCAGCGCCCTGCGACTCTGATGGATCTGGGCCGCCTGCACACAGATGTGCACACGTGTGCACACACTCAGAGCACTCCAGGAGCTGATCTGGGCCGCCTGCACACAGATGTGCACACATGTGTACACTCAAGGGCACCCAGGAGCTCCCAGCACTTCCCAGTGCTGCTGCACCGTGCCGGGTTCATGGCAGGCCGGCGATCACCGCTGTGCCCTGGTTAATGATGCTTTGAGATGCACAACGCTCCTGGTCCCGCCCTGCAGCCAGCGGGGCCAGGGTCCGTCCTCCCAGGGACCCCTGGCCCCGCAGAGAGGGTGAGGAGGGGGAGAAGCTGGGGAGGATGAGGATGAGGATGAGGCAGGGCAGAATGGTCTCTGTCCCAGGGTGGAGGTGAGCGGTGTGTGTCCACCTCTCTCTGCTCCCGTGTCCCAAGGAGGTGCAGTGCCAGCCATGCTGGGATGGATGATGGATGGATGGGCAGACACAGGTGACAGTGGCCCTGAGCAGCCACGTCCCCGTCCCTGCCATGCCAGCCTCGCTGTGCCAGCAGCGGCTCCTTCCAGCCAGGGTGATTACAGAAAATTACCTGTTTGCCACGGGCTGGCAATTAGGGCTCCCTGTAAGCGACACCAACATTCATTTCCGCGGAGACGAGTGTGGGCGTGCGGCTGGCACCGGGCACGGCGGGCGGTGCTCGCTGCTGGTCCCACGGAGCTGAGCACGACACCTCGTGTCCCAGCTGTGGGGCAGAGGCAGCACATCCCTGCGCTGTGCAAGCTCCTGCCCGTCCCTGCTGCCGCTTCCCCGCATTTCTGGGTGCACTGGACCGAGGCACCAGGGACCCCCAGCTCAGCAGAGCCCCGTGTGGTACTCGGGGGGCTGGGGGGCTGGCACTGCCCCAAAGGGGTCTGGCTGATGCGTGGCCTGTCTCCAAGGCACCACATGGCAAAGGTCAGGTGAGGATATGGCTTGGGAAGAGAGTGGGGATCTCCACAGCAGCTGCTGGTGGCTGCTGGGTCCCCCGGACAGCTCCAGCCCTGGTGGGTCAGCTCTGCCCTGGGTACACCCGTGTCCCCTGTCCCCGCCTGTCCCGGCATCCCACAGGGTCAGCCCCGCGCCATCTCATGGGACTGAGAAGTTTCCTTTTTGTAAAAATAAAAGCATCACAGTGGAGTCCCTGCTGCCTCTTGAAAGCTGCATTTAAGCTGCTTCCTGCAGCCCCAGGGGACAGCGCTGCGCGGTGACTCAGGCTGCCAGAGCCCAGCCAGCCTCCTGTGCGGATTTCGCCGCTCCCCGGAGGAGGCTCTGCCAGGGACGGGCACCCGGAGCGCCTGTACATGTGCTGGGCACACGGGGGGCATCCCCCAAAAGTGCCTTGGGATTTGGGGAATGCCTGGTGCTGGGCAGCGGGGCACACAACTGCGGGTGTGCAGCTGTGATGGGCACTGGGGTGTCCAGTAGTGATGGGCATTGTTATCCAGCTGTGCTGAGAGGTTTATGTCCAGCTGTGATGGGCAGTGGACATCCAGCTGTGATGGACACCAGCTGTGGTGAGAGATGTCTGTCCAGCTGTGCCCTGTACTGCTCTGCAACGGCTCCATCCCACCCCGGCCACCTCCTAGCCCCAGGCAATCCCTTTCCCTGTAGAACGAGCTTCCCGGTGCATTATTTATACAGTCCAGATCGATCGGAAGATGATAACGGCTTCATTAGCATCTGAGCATCGCCGGCCTCAGCGCCTGACACGACCTTGGCTGCAGGAGTACAAGCTTTTCCCTGTCAGGACCAGCTCCCCGATGTCACCGTCATCACCAGAGCCAGCCAGGGCTGCTGTGGCTGCCTCGGTGGGGCTCCCACGGTGCCACATGCTGCCGCGGGGACCCCATCCTCGCAGCGAGGAATAAGACGCCCCCATGCCAGGGCTCCTCGTGCGGTGCCCGTTGTTTGTGTGGCGCTCGTTAGCAGGGATATAATTAAGAGCAGCTATTTTGGATGCTTCCTTTATCCGGCAGCTCCCAGCGATGCCGCTGCAGGATCCTCCCCCCTGTCTCCGAAATAGGCGCTCGCCTTGAATGTCTTCCCTGTGGAAATTCGCTGCCTGTGGGGTCCTGTTGTGTTTGGGGGCGGCACACGCGGGCGCCCGGCTGCCCACGCGAGCAGGGGAGTGGGGAAGCAGCAGGGATGGGGCCGGAGGGCAGTGGGATCACTGCAGAGGGCTGATGGAAGAGATGGAGAGGAGGATTTGGGGGGGTTCTCCTGGCTCATCCGCTGCCGCCATGCTGGGGAGGGGGCAGCAATGCTTTCCCCTCATTAAGTAGATGTTGATTTAGCGGAGGCTGGAGCCATCTGCTTGGAGCAGCCGCCTGCTCCCTGCCGGGGGGAGCTGGGTGAGGATGTGCTTCGTCAGCGGGGGCTTGGCCGGGAGCCCCCACGCCCCGGCCGGGCATCGATTGCTGCTGGCGCTGCCTGGCTGCAGACGCAGGGGCTGGTGCATGAGCACGTGAGGGGGTGCTGGGAAGGGAGAGAAGCCCCCTGAGGAGTCCCACCATGTGGGGCCGTGGCCTTGGACACGTGTGCAGGGAAGGGATGGGGCAGCTGGGCACTGAGGTTTCACTGCAGCATGCATTGTGGTGCCTGGAGCTGTGCTTGGCCACTGCGGTCCAGTCACCACTGGGACAGCAGACACCTGGGCACAGGTGTGTCCATACAGCGTGCTCTGGGACACCTGGAGCAGGGACTGGGCACAGTGGTGTCCCCATGGCAGACACTGGGCACAGGTGTGTCCATACAGCGTGCTCTGGGACACCTGGAGCAGGGACAGGGCACAGTGGTGTCCCCATGGCAGACACTGGGCACAGGTGTGTCCATACAGCGTGTTCTGGGACACCTGGAGCAGGGACAGGGCACAGTGGTGTCCCCATGGCAGACACTGGGCATGGGGCATGCACTGCCCAGAGCTGTGGTTGGGCACGGGGGTGCTCCAGGACACCCAAAGCAGCTGCCAGGCTCAGTGCCAGGAGCCAAGGTGACGCATGGCCGGACTCTGGGCTCGGGCAGAGCGGGTGCCCCGTGCACAGGCCCTGCACGTGCCAGCGGCTCGTGCGTCACCCGCGCCGCGGTGCCCAGGGCTGCTGCAGGGGAGCCGGGGCCTGCGAGGAGCTCGCCGCACGCGGAGCGCCAGCCTCAATCCAAGCGTGCATTTAGCTCCTGCGATCCCTGTGTTTAAGTGAAGGCATTTCTGGGAGCAGCGGCAGGGCCGCTCCCCGCGGCGGTGTTTACTCTGGCAGACGCAGTTTCCAGCCGGTGTCGATGGCAGACGCTGCGGCTCCCGGTGCCGCGGGTGACAGCCAGACACGGTGGTGACAGATCCTCTCTGTTAGCCCCCCTCTCCTGGGATGGGCATCGTGGTACTGCCCCAGGGTGTTTGTGGGGTGCAAACTGCTCTGCGAGCCGTGGGGAGCCGGGCCAGGAGATACCAGGGGAGCCCTGTGATCCCACATGGCACAACCATCACCTGAGCAGCCCATGGGGAGCCAAGAGGGGACACAGGGGTGTCCCAAGGATGGTGGGGCTCAGGGTGTCCGAGCAAAGACATGCCACCTCTCCTACAGCACCTTCCTGATGGCATCTGTGCATGGAGAGGGCAGGATGGTGACTGCAGGTGCTCGGTTGTCCCTGCCACCCCTCCTGTGATCCCAGCAGAGAGGACAGCCAGGAACACACTGGGAGCCCGCTGGCAGAGTGGCCATGAAGGAGCTCTGCTCTCCTCCCCACCGTGCCCATCTCCTTTTGTAGCTGATATTTTTAATTGGAACCACTCAGCTCCCTTCTCCCTCCCTTGTTAGTGGAAGAGTTTTCCTTGCACTTCCCAGTCATTAATGAGCTCTCCTGGCTCCTGTTGCCCCTGGACAGGCTGCAAATCCCACGGTGGACCTGGTGACCAGGGCACCCATCCTCCTCTCCTGCTCTGGGAACTGGGGTTATTCTGAGACCCCAGCTGGGCTCCAGGCTCCAGCTGCCTTCGGCATGCTGACGGCCACTTCCAGAGCTTTAAAGAAAGTCAAACCACTGCATGGCTGGAAGTCACTGACTAAGCACTTGGCACGGGCAGTGATGGAAGTGCTAAACAGATTTTGGCAGCCACAGCCTCTCCTGCAGGTGCAGGGAGGAAAAATTTGCCGCTACAGAGCATTGGGGTGGTGATGGTTTGGTGATGCCGAGGGCGATGCGTGCCTGGGGATCGCCAGTGGTGTCACCACCGCACCCTGGCTCCCGGGCATTGCCCCATCCCAGCCCTTCGCTGGGATCAACCCGTGGGAAAGGCCTGGCACTGCAGACCTGCTGACAACCGTCTGTCCATCTGCAAGGACCCATCACCCGGAGCGGGGCCCGTCTCGGGGCCGGGGATTGGAGCCAGTGCCGGGCACGGCGCCGCTCCTGCGCCCACCGGCTCCTTTTGTCTGCCGGCCCTTTGCATCCCTGGGGCAGCTCGGCCCCTTCTCCTGGGAGCTGGTTCTTGGCGCGGGGCGGCAGCGGAAGCGGCGCTGGGCTCCTCTCCACCGGAGCTGAATGGCACCTTTGTTTGGGGACGCTGGCGGCAGCACGGGGCTGGCGGGGACTGGGTCAATCCCGGTGTCACAGGGGCTCTGCCCACCAGTAATGACCAGTTCTTCCCCAGGGAACACGGGCATGCTATGGCAGGGATGGGATGTGGGAGTTTTTGTAGGGTTCCTGTCCCTCCCTACACCCTGGGGACCGCACGGTGTCCCCATCCCTCCCTGGGCACCCTGCAGTGCTCCTTCTCGTCCCACATGAGACATCTGGGAGGAGCCTGGGGACCTGGTGGGCAGAGGTGGCCGATAGAGGCCATCCCCTGCAGCTGTCACCTGCCACGGCAGGCTGTGGCAGCTTCAGCAAATGTCCTGCAGCTCGGCCCCTCGGGAGTGCAGGAGGGAGCCAGCGCTGTGTGCCACAGTCTCTGTCCTGCCCGCTCCTGGGCCCATCTGCGTGCCCTGGGCAGGGCTGGCTCAGCCTGGCTCCACTGCCCGGGCTGGAGGGGCAGGGCTGGCCACAGCCGCCCTTCCTGCTGCAGGTGCCCTCGGAACCCTGCTCGTCCTGGGCTGCAGCACAGCCCTTGTGTCCAGTAATTCAATAAACACAGGGACACTGATGAGGGGACATGGTAGAGGGGGAGAGAGCAAGGCCATGCTTGCACAGGGAGGGTCTCTCTGGCCTCACATTCCCCTTCCCTGCCTGGAGCAGCCCCTTCCAGCCAGCTTCTCCCAACAAGAGCTTGCCCCTGACTTCGAGTGACTTCGTCTGCTCATTCTCCCTGCCAGGTCACACAGCCTTTGGGTCCTCTCCCATGGACTCAGGGCCGTGCTGGAGCTGTGCTCGAGCTGTGCCTGCTGTGTTGGGCTCAGGGGCTGCTGTGTGGGTCCCCTACCCGGGGCTCTGCCGTGCTGCTCCCACCCTCCTCTCCCTTCTCCTTCTCCAGCTCCCGCTGTGGGAAGAGCAGCTCACTGGAAAGCCTGAGTGGCATTTTTCGGGTAAATCTTATGTAAATCTGGCTCCATCCTTCCTCGTGCTACTAATTGGATTGCCCTGGCGCGGTTTAATTTCCCAGAAGCGTGGGGAGGGCTGTGCCGGGGGGGCTGGGGGTACAGGGGATGTGCCGAGCTCTGCCCAGCGGGGGCTCCTTGGGGCTGTTCCGGAGCCTCAGCCAGGTGGAGGAGCCAAGGGGGAACCCCAGGAAAACCAGGGGAGAATGGGCAGAACCTGGTGCCAGGAGGAGCCCCTGGGCTCTGCCACCTTCAGCAGGGACCCCCACCCCGAGCCTCCTGCCTGCAGGTTCAGGCAGCCTCACTCAGCACCTGTGGAGCTGCAGGGAGTCCCAGCCTTGGTAGGTAGGGACATCTGGAGCTGCCACCACATCACCTCGTTGGTGTGCCTCGTGTCCCTGCACCAGCCACCTCCTCTAACATCCTGCCCCCTTCCCTCCCTTCCAGAGCTCCTCGGATCGGCAAAGAAAGTCAATGTCAACTTCCAAGACACCGACGGGTGAGTGGGAGCCCCGGGCCCGGGTGTGGGTGCTGCGGGGTGCTGTGAGCAGGGGGATCCCGTGTGTCTCTGTGGGAATGCCAGGCTCTCCGAGCTGCCAGCTCCACTGCCAGTGCTCTGGCTCCCGTTAGCCCAAGTGGCTGAGCCCTGCCTGCACCTGCTGGCCTGGAGCAGCCACGGACGCCAGAGGAGGCAGAGGCAGGGCTGTGCCCCACATGTCACCACGCTTTTCCCAGCGCTGTGGGGCTCCGCGGGAGCTGTGCAGGGATCAGCCCTGTGGGGTGCCGGGTGGGAGAGCCGTGACCCCGCCGGGCACGGGCGCGATGCTCCACAGGGGCGGGAGCAGCGGAAAGGGGCCGCACATCACCCCCGCTAATCACACTAATGAGGCTGCGGGGGCTGCCGCGGGAGTGCTGTTTGTGGGGCTGGGCAGCAGCTGCCCCCGGCTCCCCCCGCCCCGGGATCCCGGTGGATGCCGCTTGTTCCCTGGGGATGGCTCTGCTGTGGCCACGGAAATGCCAAAGAGAGCAGCAGCTGGTCAGGAACAGGAGGCCACAGCAGCCCGGCTGCCTCCTCATCCTCGTGGCCAGGGTGGTGGCACTGGGCATCCCCCGGTACCTGCCATCGCTGTGCCGGCTGCAGGGGGACATCAGCCCCGGGGCCACCCCGCAGAGCCACAGGAGGGCTGGGCACCGCGGCAGGGCTGGGGAGCTGCAGGGCCCTGCTCGTGTCCTGCTCCTTGAAAGGATCCCCCGGGAAGGCACCGGGCAGCCCAAGGCTCTGTGTGAGCTCAGCCAGCCCCGTGCCTCAGTTTCCCCATCCCTACAGTGCCGGCTGGGGGTGCCGTGGCCGAGCACCGTGCGGGTGTCCCCTCGCTGGCCCCGGGGCCGGTGCCCCCGAGCCTGGCCGAGGTGGCCGGCTGGGCCGGGAGGTGCCCGAGGGAAGCCCCCGAAGCAGCCCCGGGGAAGGCTGCGATTTGCACCATCTTGAGCGGATTTGAGCGGGGCGCTGGAGCGGAAAATGTTGACATTTCCCAGGCAGACGTTGGGGATCGGCCTCCTGTGCCGGCTGTCTGCTCGCATCGCCGCTCCCCGCCGGGGATCGCAGCCGGCAGCTCGGGGGGCATCGCGGTGGCTGCAGAGTGCTCCCCATGGGGACGTGTCCCCCCCAAAACCGGGGCCTGGGGAATGGTCACCCCACACCCGCCCCTCGGGCAGCCGGCAGCCACAGAGGCCAGCGTGTCCCGGGGGCTCCGCAGCCCGTTCCCATGCCCCGGGGATGGGATGGGGGCACGGCTGCGCTCCAGGGCAGCGGTGCCAGCGCAGTCGCACGGAGCACGCCACTGCCGGGAGCACAAGTAGGTCAGCTCCTGGCCTGCTTCCCTCCGGCTCCGGGAGCTGCGAGAGCACAGCGGGTGCGGGGCCGGGGGCTTTCCCCAGCCCACAGCCTGGCCCGGCACCGGGCAAGGCTGCGCTGCCATCTGTGCTCACGGCCGCGCTGCTGGGGCCAAGCTGGGGGAAGTGGGTCAGTGGGGAGGGGGCTCCCAGGCACCCCCACCCTCCGTGGGACACCCCTGTGCCTGCCCTGCCCACCACCTCCGGAGCAGTGGGGTCTCAGCTGCCTGCAGCAGCTCTCACCCCAAAAGCCCACAGAGGGATGTGGGGGTGGCTTTCCCGGGGACACGCACACGCGGAGGGCAGAGCGGCTGTCCCGGGGCGCTGCAGAGGTGCAGCTCTGAGCTCACGGTGCTGGCCAGGGGTGGCCAGGGCCGGGGGGACCCCTGACACCAGCCCGATCCCCAGGTTCTCGGCTCTACACCATGCGGCGCTTAACGGCAACACGGAGCTCATCTCGCTGCTGCTGGAGGCACAGGCTGCCGTGGACATCAAGGACAACAAAGGCGAGTCCCCGGCTGCCGGCCGTGGCCCCCTGCCCTGTGCCCCACCGCGGGCTCTGCCTGCTGTGTTGGCACATGGAAGCCTCACGGCTTCTTTCCCCCGCAGGCATGCGGCCCCTGCACTACGCGGCCTGGCAGGGCAAGAAGGAGCCCATGAAAATGGTGCTGAAGGCAGGTTCCTCTGTGAACATCCCGTCGGATGAGGGCCAGATCCCCCTGCACCTGGCGGCCCAGCACGGGCACTACGACGTGGTACGGAGAGGGACGGGGCTGGCGGGGGGCTGGTGCCACCCATACCCCTGCCCTCACCGGGGTGGGGTAATGCTTGTCCCCAGTCGGAGATGCTCCTGCAGCACCAGTCCAACCCCTGCATCATGGACAACTCGGGGAAGACACCCCTGGACCTGGCATGCGAGTTTGGCCGGGTCGGGGTAAGTTCTTGCAGGGCTGGGTCTCCCCAGAGGAGGGAGGGGAGGGGAGAGGGCGCTGCGAGGTCCCCGGGGGTGCTGGAGCAGCTGGAGGGACACAGGGTGGCCGGCGCTGGGGACATGCGGTGCCAGCACGGCAGGGGAGCTCCGGCTGCTGGCAGGAGGGGAGCTGGGGCCCGGGGGCCGCCCTTGCAGCCCTGCTCCGTCTGTGTTTGCTGAGCCAGGTGGTCCAACTGCTCCTGAACAGCAACATGTGCGCGGCTCTGCTGGAGCCCAAACCGGGGGACACCACCGACCCCAACGGCACCAGCCCCCTGCACCTCGCCGCCAAGAACGGCCACATCGACATCATCCGGTGGGTGCCGTGGGCAGGGGTGGCGGTAGCGGTGCCCCCCATGCCCCGCTGACCCCGCTGTCCCCCCGCAGGCTCCTGCTGCAGGCTGGCATCGACATCAACCGGCAGACCAAGGCGGGCACGGCGCTGCACGAGGCCGCTCTCTGCGGCAAAACGGATGTGGTGCGGCTGCTGCTGGATGTAAGGGGCCCCCTCGGCACCCCCAGGAGCCCCCGACCCAGCCTGGGACTGTGGGAAGGGGGTGACCCCACAGCTGGGGGCTCCGAGCGGCTCTTGCAGCTCTGCCAGGGAGCAGAGCTGAGGGTCCTGGAGGGGACACACCAAGGGCCTGGGGGGTGCACACCAGGGGGTGAGGGTCACAAGGGGGGTACATGCAAAGGTCTGAGAGCTGTGCCCTCCAGCTGCTGGTCTGCTGGTGGCCCAGGGAGTCCCAGGGGTGGCAGGATGGGGACCAGCCTCCTCCCAATCCCTCTCGGTGCCATTGCAGAGCGGGATCAACGCCCACGTCAGGAACACCTACAACCAGACGGCTCTGGACATCGTCAACCAGTTCACCACCAGCCAGGCCAGCAAGGAGATCAAGCAGATGCTGCGGGGTAGGGGGTTGGAGGGCACAGTGCTGGCACGAGGGACGCCGGGCTGGGGGTGCCACCCGCCGTGTGGCGAGCGGCCGGTGACGCTCCCGTTGTGTCCCGCAGACGCCTCCGCGGCTCTGCAGGTCCGGGCCGTCAAGGACTATTGCAACAACTACGACCTGACCAGCCTCAACGTGAAAGCCGGGGATGTCATCACGGTGAGTGCGGCCGGGGGGGCCGGGGACACCCCGGTGTCAGAGCTGGCCCCCGGCCCGGCCCCTGACCCGGCCCCTCCCGCAGGTGCTGGAGCAGCACGCGGACGGGCGCTGGAAGGGCTGCATCCACGACAACCGCACCGGCAACGACCGCGTGGGATACTTCCCCTCCAGCCTCGTCGAGGCCATAAGCAAACGAACAGGCAAATAATCCCCCCCTACACCCCCAGCCCCGGGGAGCCCCGTCGGGGTTTGGTGGGGACCGGGGTGTCGGGGGGTGCAGCGGTGAAGACAAAGTGGGCTGAGGTGATGCCCCTCGTGCATGTGGGGTCGGTGTCCCCGCCGTGTGCATGGGGACGGTGCCTTTGTGTGGGGTCAGCGTTCTCATTGTGTCTGTGGGGCTGGCGTTCCATCGAGGGATGTGCAGAGTGTGTGTTCCCGTTGTGTCTGCGGGCTAGGTGCCCATGGGGTGCCTTGGGGTTGGTGCTGGCAGCCCTGGGGTGTTTGAGGGTCAGCCCTGGCTGCCCCTGGGCTGGGGGAGGCGTTTGAGGCACCGGGAGGTTGGTGCATGAGGAGACCCAGAGGTGTCACTGCGGTTTGGGGCGACGGGCACAGCAGTGGGGTCGCAGGAGCTGGTGCTCAGGGTCTGTGCAGGGACTGGGCACCAGTGACAGGGAGCTGATGCTGCCACACAGAGACCTTCCAGCCAGGGGCCATCTCAGGGATTGGCCCCTGCTCCCCTGCCCTGTGGCTGCCTGTCCCCATCCCCATTCCCATCATCATCCCTTTAGGCTCCTGGCGGGGTGTGCAGCCCCTCGGGATGTCCCTGGGCTGTGTCCTCTGCCAGGAGTGTCCCAATGGTGCTTCTGCAGACAGCGCTGAAAGGCCCCACATCAACCATCTCACCCCATCCCTGGGAGTGGATCCTGGGGGCAGCCACACCATGGGGACATGGGCAGGGAATGGTGGCACTTGAACAATATCTGAAGGGAGTAGCAGCACAAGTGGCTGCCGGGCAATCCAAGTGACCCTGGAGGTGCCAGGTGCTGGCCAGGCAGGAGCAGAGCCACCCTCCAGGTATGGGTTGTGTGCCAGTAGCAGAGATGCCATCCATGTCTCCTGGGCTGTGCTCTGTGGCTCCTGGGCTGCAGCTGGCCCACAGCAGTGTTAGCCAGGCTGTGGGGCTCTGTGGCCAGTCCGGTGGCTGTGGTGGGACAGCAGGTGCTGTGTCATGGCTCAGAGCCGGCCGGGCACGGGGGTGCTGCAGCCCCCCTCCCCTGGGATGGCTGTGGGGAGCAGGACCCCGGCAGCCCGGCTGTGAGCCCCCCATGAGCTGATCCGTGGGGCTGTCCCGGTGTCCGTGTGGGATCTGCGGGATGTGTCCGTACCCTGTGCCGGGCTGTGCGTGTGCTGAGCTCCCACTGCTGCTCCTCGGCTCTGCTCCGCATTGGTTGGGTCTCGGTTCTGGCTTCTCCACGTCCCTCTGGTTGCTTTTTTGATTTGCTATCTTTCCCCCACTTTCTTTTCCTTTCTTTCCTTTTTTTCTTCTTCTTTTTTTTTTTTTTTTTTTTTTTTTGGCGGCACTGAGCGTGTCTCTATTATTTTGATTCTTTTCATTTTGTCTCTTGTTATGTTTTATTATCAGGTTCATGGGAGACTGTAACAATCCCCCAACACTTCCAAAAGATCCCGCTCCCGGCTTACGGGGCTGCTGTGCTAAACGGTGACGCCTCGTCCCATCCGTTCCATTCCCTGCCTCCACCTCCACCTCCACCACCACATTCCCATCAGACTCTTTTCAGTTCCTTTGGCTATCACAGGCTCTCCCCTAGCAGTGCCGACGAGCCGCGTTACGGACAAGGTAGTTCACCGCTCGCTTCGTGCTCTCCATGGATTTTCCTTTCTTTTCCTTTAAGCGTGTGTCGAGTCTTTTCTCTCTGCTCGGCCTCTCCCCGTCGGCGGGGGGCTGCAGGGTGTGTGTGTGTGTGTGTGTGTGTGTGTGTGTGTGCATGCAGCGTGTGCATGCGCCTGCATGCCTGCAGTGGGGACACACGGGTGGCACAGTTGTGCCATCGCTCCCCCCGCACACCCGCGCCCTGTGCCCACGGCACAGCCCTCGCCCCCCGCCCTGCGCTCCTGTCCGGCCGCGTGGGCACCCCCAAAGCGTTCACAGCCCTGTGCCAGGGGCAGGGCTGGCAGCACGGGGCCACAGCTCTGTGCCACGGGCACAGGGAGCCTCCCTGCAGGGCCCAGCTCTGAGCGGGTCGTGGCTGCACACGCGGAGCTGGAGGGGCTGCGGCACCGGGGGTTTTCCCAGGGGATGCTCTTGGGGCAGGCAGAGACCAGCTGAACCCTGGGGACCATCCCCGGGACACAGGCAGGTGACGGATGCTGCAGGTGTGTGCGTCAAGAGCACCCAGGAGCAGGGGGGTTGCAGGGGCAGTCCTCGAAGGCTGGGCCAGGGTCTTTGCACATGCCCTGGTGGCAGTGGCTAAGGAGGCTGTGTTGGGGAGCACTGGGTGACCATGCTGGCACTGGGGACACGGGAGCACTTCTTTTCTCCAGGGCTTTCTCTCCTGGTGGGGTTGCACAGAGTCTCCTCTTGGTGTGACCGTGGCATGTGCAGCTCAGGGATGTCCCAGCCTGATTTGGTGGGGCTTTGGTTTGTCCCCTGCTGTGCTCCTTCAGTGACTTTATCACCTTGTACCACCTGCCCCCCGCTGCATTGGTGCTGTTGGAGTGAGCAGCTCCATGAACAGAACTGGCCTGGCTGGCAGTGGGGTGACAATGTCCCACAGCTGGTGGCAGGGTGGCAGTGCCCCACAGCTGGCAGTGAGGTGGTAACACCCCATGGCTGGTGGCGGGGTGGCAGTGCCCTGTGGCTGGCAGGACAGTGGCAGAGCCATGGTGGGGCTGTGGCAGCACTGGCCTTGTAGGGCTGTTGTCCACCTCATCTGATGCTGTTTTTCCCCCTGGGCTCAGAGCTGGGTGTTCCTGGTTCAAGCGGGACCTGGCAGAGGTGGCCAGCACAGTGAGCTGGTGAGGAGCCGTGCCCAGGGGTCACCCTCAAGCTGTGGCCCAGAGGAGGGCCAGGTCCTCTCATCCTCTGCTGTGTCCCCTCTGTGTCACCAGGGTTTCAGCACCAGTGCCTGGCCCTGCATGGCCCCTGTGTCCCCCCAGACGGGTGCAGGCAGCTGCAGGAACATGCAGCACTGCCTGGAACGGGGGACAGTGGGGTGGAGACCCCAGTCCCCACTGCTTGAGTTTGCCCATCTCCCTTTGCTCCCTGGACTGGGTCATATCCCCATCCTGACCTATGAAGGGATGACACGGTCCCTGTCCCTCGTCCAGGCTGAGGACACTGGAACACCCCCCCAGGGTCTGTCCCTGGGGGTAGGGAGGGAATGTTCTGCACGACGGGGCCCAGGGCAGGTCACTGTCACCTCTGCCAGCTTGGGGTGGGACAGAGCCCTAGGACGGCTCTGGCATCCCTGGGCACAGACACAGCCGGGGTCCCCACACCTTCCTCGTGGGGTTATTCCCCCGTGCAGTCCCGGGGCCGTGGTCACCGGCTCCGTGCCACAGCCGTGCGAGCCCGAGCGCAGAGCCACCCGCCTGACGGCCGCTCTCTCTGCTCTGCCACCAAGGGTCCCGCGGGGCCGACATGAGCCCGTCCCACCTGTCCCCGTCGCAGGGCGGATCGGCCACGCCAGCCCCAGCCGAGGAGATCTGGGTGCTGCGGAAACCCTTCGCAGGTACGGCGAGCTGGGAGCGGCCGGGGCGCGGAGCCAGGACGTGGCGGCGGCTCCAGCGGGGCTTGGCCACACCGTGGTGTCCCCCAGCAGCGACAGAGCCCTGACAGCCTCTCCTCTGTGTGCAGGTGGTGACCGCAGCAGCCTGGGCAGCACGGGCAGCGTGGCCTCTGCGCGCAGCTCGGGGAGCGGGCAGAGCGCGGGCAGCGGGGCGCACGCCCTGCACGCCGGCTCCGAAGGCGTCAAGGTAAGGCGAGTCCGGAGTTGGCCGTGCCAGCTGCTGTTGGCTGCGGTCCTGCAGCGTTTGCTGCCTGCCCTGACCTCAGCTGGGATCGCCGCTTGGCCGGGTGCTGCACAGTCTCGTCCATACCCTGTGTGCCACCAGCTACGCTGTCACTGACGGTGGACACCAGCGTGTCCCCTCCACCTGGCCCCTGAGTGCTGCCCGGGCCCGGGCTCAGCCCTCGGCAAAGCATTGCACAGGTCCATCCGGGGCTGCTGTGCCGTGTCTCTGCTGCCGCTCGCAGGGACCTCCGCACTGTGCGCTGCCCTGCACACCCTGCTGCCACCGGCACGGCACACTGCCACCGGCACGGCACACTGCCACCAGCACAGCACACTGCCACCAGCACAGCACACTGCCACCGGCACGGCACACTGCCACCGGCACGGCACACTGCTACCGGCACGGCACACTGCAACCGGCACGGCACACTGCCACCGGCACGGCACACTGATCAGGGTGCCATCACCATCACCATGCACTGCTGCCACCTGCACAGCACACTGCCATCAGCATGGCACACTACCACCAATGCACTGCTGCCAGCGGCACACGGCACTGCACTGCACACGCTGCTCCATCAGCACTGCACACTGCCAGCAGTGCCAGCAGCACCGCACACTGCCCTGCACGCTGCCCTGGCACCGCTGGCACAACAGCCCTGCACTGCCCCTGGGCTGTCCCATTCCCAGCCCGGCCAGCCCACCGAGCCCGCGTCCCCTGGCACCCTGCCTGCCCTGCCCCCGAGCCCCGCCACGCCGCCAGCCAGGGGGCTCCGTCTTGTGGGCACAGGGGACCCCCACAGCCGGTGCCGGTGGCCTGGGCTGGGTGTGTGCCAGGCAAGATTCGGGGTGCGGCGGTGCCGTGGGCTCCTGCTGCCGGCAAAGCACCATCTGCTGCTCCCGCTCTCCCCGCTGCCGCCGAAATCTGCTGCAACCCTCCCTGCCCACCCTCGCCCGAGCTGGCTGCACCCGCAGCACCCGCAGCACCCGCAGCATCCACGGTACCCGCGACACCCGCGACACCCGCGACACCGCAACACGCACCCCCCGGCCCGCCGGCCCCCTCCGCCCGCCTCACTCCTGCCTGCTCTCCCCCCTTCCCGGGGTGTTTTTCAGCTGCTGGCAACGGTCCTTTCCCAGAAGGCTTCTGCGCAAGAGTCTGCCGTGGGCGATGGGCCGGCCAAGGCGCAGGACATCCCCGCAGGTGCGTGCTGCGGCCGCCCGGCTGCCGGAGCAGGAGGAGCCCTGGCCGTGCCGTGGATCCAGGGATTTGTCTTTTTTTTTATTGCCACGGCACCCGTCGCCAGAAGAAAAACGTGTGGGTAAAAAATGACTCTCTCGCCTTTCGGCTGCTGCCAGGCCTTCTCCTGCCTCGGTTAGTGGGGGCCCGTGGGGGGCGGGGGGCGGCGTGGGGCGGGCAGGGGGGGCACCGCTGCTCCCCGGCCCCTTCCCTTCCCTGGCCCCCCGCCAACCCTGCTGGAGCCCGAGCGGGGGTCCCCCCCCGCCACCGCCGTCTGGGGGGCTGCGGGGAGCATGGCCACGCCACGGGGTGCCCACGCCACGGGAGTGGCACGTGCCTGGGAATCGGGGGGACAGACGGGACATGCACACGTGCGGGTGGGCGTGGGGGGATGCCCGGAGCTGCCCGGGCTGCGGGGAGGGAGGAGGCTGCGGGCAGAGAGACCTGGGGAGGGGGATGCGCTCGGGGGAGGGGGCGCGCTCAGGGGAGGGGGGTGCAGACGTTGCCAGGGAGAGGGGGAAACATGCCGGAGCGATGCAGACGCAAGTGGGATGCAGACGTGAGGGAGATGAACACGGCAGAGGGATGCACATGTGAGGAGGATGCCCACGCGAGTGGGATGCAGATGCCCGAAGGATGCACACACAGGGAGGATGCACGCACGCACACACACACACACACACACACACACACGGAAGATTCAGTTGCTGCTGGGGGGGAAGAGGCTTTTCTTGTTCATCCTGATCACAAACATGAGGCAAAAATTTCAGGGCAGCGCTCCTTACCCTGGAGGTTGGGCACTAAGGGATGGCCGGGGAGAGGGCCCAGAGGGTTTTTGGCAGCGGGACCTCTCTGGCTGCTGCCTGGGCTCCAGGGACACTTGCTCTGGAGGAGAGGTCTGGCTGAGTCCCAGTGCTCGGGGCCGCAGCTCGCCTGCCCCTCCCCGAGGAGCAGCACCCTGTGCAGAGCAGCGCGGGGTGCTCGGGGCTGCTGTCGCTCTCCCGTCTCGGCCCTGCCAAGCTGGGGGTGCGGCTGTGGCATCCCGCCCAGGGCAGGGCTCGGCTCTCCCCTCCACTTGGCCAGAGCCCAGGCTGGGCAGCCCCGGCCCCGCTGACCGCCACCCCTCCGGCAGGTTCGTCGAGGTCGCAGAGCGTGGCCAGCTCCCCCTACGCCCCCCAGCCCCCCGCCGAGCCCCAGCTGAAGAAAATGGAGCTGCCGTCAGAGGGGAAGGTGAGCGGGGAGCGCTGGGTGCCGTGGGGAGCATGTGGTGGGCACAGCTTGCGGGACACGGGCAGGGCTGGCGGGTCCCCATCCCCAGAGCTGCCCCGGTGCATCTGTCGCTCGCACCCCAGAGCTCGGAGGCCGTGTACCAGTGGCTCTGCAAGTTCCAGCTGCAGCTCTACGCGCCCAACTTCATCAACGCCGGCTACGACATCACCACCATCAGCCGCATGACGCCGGAGGTGGGGCCGGGGGCGGAGGGGAGGGAGGCACGGCCGGAGCAGGGCGGAACTGACCCCCCTCTCTGCCCCAGGACCTCACGGCCATCGGGGTCACCAAACCGGGGCACAGGAAGAAGATTGCCTCCGAGATCAACAACCTCAACATCCCTGAGTGGCTGCCCGAGTACAAACCGGTGAGGGCTGTGCAGGGTCAGGGGGACAGAAGCCACATCCATGGTGGCAACGAGTCCCCCCTCGAGGGAGGGGTGGCACTGGAGAAGGGTGGGAGCTGGCTCCATGGTCCCAGAGCTGCCCACGTCCCCTCCTCACAGCTCCCCAAGGACCATCAGGCTGGTGCCTGCTGCCATCCATGTGGATGTGGCACTGTGTCCCCTGTCACCCCTCCTGCCCCCATGTGTGGGCACAGTGAGAGGCTTCCCATGAGAATAGGGCTGGGAATAGCCCAGGATGCTTGTGGGGCACAGGGACAGCACAGGGACAAGGAGAGTTCTCTGGGGCTGTGATTCCCCAGCAAGATGGGATCTCCTGCCGTGGGTGCTGGGGTGCCTGGGGTGGCAGGGCCAGACCCCGCTGCCAGCTGGTGCTGAGCCATGCCCCACACCCCACCCCAGGCCAACCTGGCGCTGTGGCTCTCCATGATCGGCCTGTCCCAGTACTACAAGGTGCTGGTGGAGAATGGCTATGAGAACATTGACTTCATCACCGACATCACCTGGGAGGACCTGCAGGAGATCGGCATCACCAAGCTGGGTAAGGCCTTGCGCGCGGCGCTGGCTGCGGTGGCCTTGGCGGTGACACTGACGGCCTGTGCCGCCCCCAGGCCACCAGAAGAAGCTGATGCTGGCGGTGAAGAAGCTGGCGGAGCTGCAGCGCGCCGAACTGGGCAAGTACGAGCCAGGCACGCTGAAGAGGAAGGCGTCGGGGCCGTGCCCAGAGGTGCTGACCATCGAGTCCCCCCCGCCGGAACCACCCGAGTGCCAGTCGCCCAAGATGACCACCTTCCAGGACAGCGAGCTGAGCAGCGAGCTGCAGGTGGCCATGACGGGCGAAACCCCCGAGGAGCCCCCCGAGAAGGCGGCGAACCCCGCGGCCCCCGGTTACCGCTCGCCGCCGGCGCTGGGCGGCCGCGCCCGGCTGATGAGCAGCTCGCAGGAATTACTGGGGGACGGCCCGCGGGGCGCCCCCGCCGCCGCCATCTCCAAGAGCCAGGAGTACCTGGCGGAGGGGGCCGGGGAGAGCCCCCCTGCGCCGCCCAAGGAGAGCCGCCCGCCCCGGCACGGCCACCCCGTGAAGCGCGCCAGCGTGCCCCCGGTGCCCGGCAAGCCCCGGCAGCCCTTCCCAGCCTCCGCCGGGCAGCTGACGCCGCCGCAGACCCCCGGCAAGGCACGACCCTCGTCCCCGCAGGGCCCGGGGGCTCCTCACGCCACCGCCAAGGTGAAGCCCACCCCGCAGCTGCTGCCGCCCGGCGAGCGCCCGGCATCGCCCCGCTCCCTGCCCCAGTCGCCCACGCACCGAGGCTTCGCCTACGTCCTGCCCCAGCCCGCCGAGGGCGAGGCGGCGCCGCCGGGAGTGCCCGTCCTGCCCGTGTCGGTGCCCGTGCTGTGCCTGCCGCCGGCGGGCGAGGGCGAGGAGGAGCCGGGCAGGCCGAAGAAGCGGGCGCACAGCCTGAACCGCTACGCCGCCTCCGACAGCGAGCAGGAGCGGGACGAGCTGCTGGTGCCGGACGCGGGGCCCTACGCCACCGTGCAGCGCCGCGTGGGCCGCAGCCACTCGGTGCGGGCTCCCGCCGGCGGCGACAAGAACGTCAACCGCAGCCAGTCCTTCGCCGTCCGCCCCAAGAAGAAGGGACCCCCGCCGCCCCCTCCCAAGCGCTCCAGCTCCGCCATCTCCAGCGCCGGCATGGCCGAGGACTTCCCCAAGGAGGGTGAGGGCGAGGCGGCCGCCGGAGCCCCGAGCGCCGAGGGCGAGGGCCGCCGGGAGCAGCGGCGGGCGAGCGACCTGGGCGGCAGCGTGGACACGGGCAGCGCCGGCAGCGTGCGCAGCATCGCGGCCATGCTGGAGATGTCCTCCATCGGCGGCGGGGCCCGGGCGCTGGCGCTGCAGAAGCCACACGTGGCGACCGGGCCGGGGCCGGCGCCGGCCAAGGCGCCCGAGGGCTACTACCTACAGCCCGGGCCGCCGCCGGGCAGCCCCGACCGGGCCCGCGTGGCCACCGTCCTGGCCACCGTCAAGCATAAGGAGGCCATCGGGCTGGACGGGGAGGTGGTGAACCGGCGCCGGACCATCAGCGGCCCGGTCACCGGGCTGGTGGCAGCCGCCCGCCGCGAGCGCACCGACAGCGTTCGGTCCGAGGCGGCCGCCGACGGCCCCGGCGAGCGGCTGCGGGTGGAGCGCGGCGGCTCCCCCGATGGCATCCCCTTCGCCGAGGACGGCACCCTCACCATCAAGCAGCGGCCGCGGCCCCTCGGCCCGGCCCGCGGGGAGACGGGCGAGGGGCTGTCCCCGGCCCACCGCCACGGGGACCTGGCCAAGGTGGAGGCCAGCGCCACGCTCAAGCGGCGGATCCGGGCCAGGCAGAGCCAGCAGGACGGCGTCCGCTTCGTCCTCACCGAGTCCGACACCGTCAAGCGCCGGCCCAAAGCCAAGGACAAGGAGCCGGCGCTGGAGCCGGCCACGCTCGCCGTGTACCAGAACGGCACGGGCACCGTGAAGCGGCGGCCGGCCTCGGAGCTGAGCGGGGCTGAGCCGCCGCCCACCCCGCCGCCCGCCGCCCGCCCCGACGGCCCCGAGTTCCTCCCGCCGCCCGCCGAGCCCAAGAAGCCCTACAAGCCGCCGGTGTCCCCCAAGCCTGTGCTGACGCAGCCGCCTCAGAAGATGCCCGGGCCGCCGGTGCCCGTCCCCAAAAAGGTGCCCATCCCAAGCCCCGGTAGCCCAGGTAGGTGCCCCGCCGGTCCCCTGGCACGGGCGCTCCGCGGGGCGGACGCCGGGGGTCCCAGACGGCCCCGCCGCCCTCCTGCCCCTCTCCCTTCTCTCCGCAGAGGTGAAGCGGATCCATGGCACGCCGCCCCCGGTGTCCCCCAAGCCCACGCCTCCCCCCACGGCGCCCAAGCCCCCCAAGCCCCACGCCGCCATCCAGTCGGTGAGCGCCAGCTCCACGCCGGCCCCGTCGCCAGCCCGGCAGCTGAGCCCCGCGGCCAAGCCTTCCAGCACGCCGCCCTCGCTCTGCTCCAGCCCCGCCAAGCCCCTGTCCCCCGGCGCGCAGCCCCAGCAGGTGCCGGTGAAGCCGCCGCGCTCCACCATCGCCAGCCCGTCCGTCGACAGCGCCGGTCCCGAGCTGGCGCAGCAGAAGCTGGAGGAGACAAGCGCGTCCCTGGCCGCAGCGCTGCAGGCTGTGGAGGAGAAGATCAAGCAGGAGGACAGTCAGGCGGCAGAGTAAGGGGGTGCAGGGGTGGCTGGTGGGCCCTGGGGAGGCTGTGAGGCCACTCGGTGTCACCGAACACGGGAGGCCGTAAGGACCGGGCTGTGACACCGCGGTGGGACCGGGATGGTGCTGGGGGACGCTGGTGGAGCATCAGGGGACCCTGGCTGGAGCAGCGCTGGGGAGGTGACACGGGGGGACATCTTACACGGGCAGGAGGACCTAGGCAGGCGGGGGCCTGTCTTGGAGAGGGGACACTGGGGACACCGGGGACACGGAGCCAGAGCGCTGTGCCGTGGCACTGCAGACACAGTGCTGGGCACCGCAGCGCAGAGGGGCAGGAGGGCCGTGCCGGGGGGGCTGTGCCGTGTCCCCGTCCCGTGCGCTGCCCTGACCCGTCTCTGCCACTCCCCAGCTCGGCCGTGGAGTCGAAGAGCACCGTGAGCATCCTGGACGACATCGGCAGCATGTTCGACGACCTGGCGGACCAGCTGGATGCCATGCTGGAGTGAGGGGCGCCAGGGCCCCGAGAACCTCAGGGCTTACGTGGGCACAAGGGCACAACGATCCACGACCCCCCGGCCCCGCCGCCCTCCCCCCGTCCCCTTTGTACAGCCGTCCCCTCCCGGACATCCCGTCCCTCGGGGTTTGCACAAAGAAGAAGATACCTCAGGATTGTGCTCACGGACTCGGCGCCGGCTCCGGCAGGACTCCCTTTTGCAGAAGCAAAAAAAAAAAACAAAACAAAAAACCACAGAAATAAAACCCAACAGAAGAAATAAAGCAACACGTTCCGGACCGAACCGGGGCTCCGGGGGGCTCCCGAGTGACCCGTCCGGTGGCCGCCCGTGCCCCGCCAGCCCCGGCGCCGCGGGTCACCGCCACCCGAATGTAGCACAAGCCCTGCCCGGTGTCACCCACGGCGTTTGCTGGTGGCGGGGCCGGGCGGGAAAATGCACTTGGGTTTCTTTGCTCCGTTTTTAATTTTGATTTTTAAACTTTTGTTTTCTTTCTCGGTCGGCGTTGGCGGGGGCGGGCAAGGCTGGCGGTGGCCCTGGGGGCAGCGGGACGTGCCCCTGCCCGGCCCTTCCCCGCCCGGGGACAGGACGGTGATAAGCTATAAAAAAAGAAAAAAAAAAAGTATTAATTTATTGGAGGGGGAAAAAAAAATAAATAAAGATATAAAGCAGATTTCCCCCAACCCCAAAATAATAAAAAGAAATAAACTTTAACAAATATATATTTAAAAGATTTAAAAATATTAGCAATTATATATAAAGCAGTTTAAAAGAAATCAAGAGAAAACTGGATTTTAGCTTGAGAAAAACTATTAGATTATACTAAGCTGTGTGTCTTGTGGCAAACTCATTTTAAGAGTAGCACAATATTTACCTTTTCTCTGGGTGGAAGGTACGTGCGAGCGGTTCTGGTCGGGTTTTCCGTTGGGATTCAGTGTCGCGTCTTTCTTTTTCCACCGTTACGAACTCAAAGGATGTGCCTTGTTTTATGGAGGTTTTTGTTAATTCTTACACTGGAGGTGTTTCATTTCTTTTGGAGTGTCTTCAGGGTTTGGTTTAGTTTCTTTTTTATTGCTTTTGTTGTCGGTCTGTGTCTGGGTGTGTGTGGGTGTGCGTGGGTGTGCACGCGTGTGCTCGGTGTGTCCTGCGGGAAGCACCGCTGTATATTCCTGTACAAACTGGAGTTGGAGTCTGGTTCAGTCGCTTGAGTCCTGATGAATGCATTTTTTGCTCGTGGTTTCCAAACAGAAGTGTTGCTGTTCCTTTCTTTTCTCGAGATGTGGAGTGGTCTCTCCCTCCTCCCCTCTCCCTCCCTGCCCTGTCTCCCCCATCTCTCCCATTGTGGTCGCTGATCCAGTGTTTGGCACAACTTTGAAATTTCTTTTGAAGAAAAAAAAAAAAACCAACAAAACACAAAAAAAAAAGACTTTAAAAATAATTTAAAAAAAATAAATAAATCACCCGCCTGAAAATATCTGTTGAAAAGAAAAAAAAATATGTATCTAAAAAAAAAATCCATAAAGTTCTACATGATGGATATATACATATATATATTTTTTATGATTAAGTTATGAACTCTGTATCGTATCCCATCTGTCCAGCTCTGCATCTTGGTGCTGCTCCCTGCTCTTCTGTGCTTAGATTTCACCTCTACTCGTCTTTATTCTTCCTATTCTGAATTGTAGATGGCTCGTGGTGCTGTGAAGACGTTTGCTCCTATACCAAGTCTGGCAACAAATATTTAAACAAAAATAAAAAAAATAAAACCCCTGCCGGGCTGCCACCACTGTTTGTGTCCCCAAGCCCTCCCAAAGCCTGTGCTGGGTGTTTGGTGTCGTGCCAGGTGTTTGTGCTGCACGGTCCCAGGGCACCCCTGGTTGCCTCTGGGGGGTCCCCAGTGAGGTGCCCAGGCCCCACACCCCAATTTTCACCCCACGGGGCCAGTTCTGGCTCCTGGCTCCCTGCAATAACTCACACTGGGCAGGAACAACTCTTTCTGCTTTTATTGTCAATGAAGAAATAATCAAATCTATATTACAATCTTAAAAACAGTAGAAAATGTGAGTAAAAATGCAACGGAGGCTTTTTGTCTTTAATGTGGAGACCATTATTACAGGGTGGTGAACAATGGGCTTGTGGAACTTGATTTGAGAACTAGCTGTGGCGTAAAAATCGTACCTGGCTACTCAAGGAAACACCTCTTCCCAGATGGACCGGCCCGGCACCTTGGCAGTAAAATTAAATACTAGAGACAGAAAGGGGTCGGGTGCCCACCCAGGGTACGGCCAAAAGCTCAGTCCTGCCACGCACAGGGGCTCAGCCTCCCGCTGTCCCTGCCAGGACAGGCGGATCTGTCCAGTCCTGGCGCTGGCCCCGAGCCCCAGTGTCACCCTGGGGTGTCCCCAGCTGAGGGGACACAGGCAGAGGAGGGCACTGGAACAGTTTCCTCTTTTCCAATCATCTGGGGCAGATCTGAGGGGACACCTGGAGCGTCCGTGGGTTCTCAGAGCCGCCGGCTGAGGGGCAGCAGCAGCAGCAGGCAGTGGTCGGTGCAGGAGGAGCTGCAGCAGTTGTTTCAGTGGTGTGGTCACCCACAGGCCGATGGAGGGGAGAGTTTTTGGTCTTTCAGTGTGCAGGACTCGTGTGACGCTCTCGTTAGCACGTCCAGACCTGCGGACAGACAACGGCAGAGCAGACAGTGACTCCTGAGCAGCTTTATGGGCTTCTCCTCAGCCCCAGAGCTTCCCTCTGGGCTGCCAGCATCCACAACACCGTCAGCAGGGAAATCTCCCGCCTGTGGAGAGCCATCCCCTTGTTCCAAAGAATCCCAGAATCGTTAAGGTTGGAAATGACCTCCAAAATTATCAAATCCAACCTGTGACTGATCCCTACCTTGTCACCCAGCCCGGAGCACTGAGTGCCCCATCCAGCCATTTCCTGGACACCTCCAGGGATGAGGACTCCACCACCTCCCTGGACAGCCCCTTCCTTAGCAACCCTTTCCATGAAGAAATTCTTGCTGGTGTCCAACCTGAACCTCCCCTGGCCCAGCCAGAGGTTTTGTCTTCTTGTCTGGTCACTTGTACCCTGAGAGCAGAGCTCAACCCTCACCTGGTTCCACCCTCCTGTCCCTGTGATGACAGCTCCCAACTCATCCAATGCCCCAATTCCAGCACTGGATGAGCCCAAACCTCACGGGAGAGCAAACCCACCTTGACAGTGCTGTCCACGGCGCCGGAGAAGAGGCGGCCGCGGGACACGGCGAGGGCGGTGACGCTGCCCTGGTGGCGCAGCAGGGTCTGGGTGCAGATCATGTTGTCCATGCTCCACACCTGTGGGGACACGGGGAGCGGGAGGTCACGGGTGACCCACGGGGGCCCTGTGACACGCAGGGGATCCCCTGCCCTGCCCTGCAGGCTCCTGGGCCGTGCCAGCCCGCGGGAACAGCCCACGTACCCTGAGCGAGCGGTCGTAGGACGCGCTGAAGACTTTGGTTTGATCGGGCGTGGAGATGACGGCGAGGGCGTAGACTGTCCCCACGTGCCCGGTCAGTGTGCGGACCTGCTCCTTGGTCTCGATGTCCCACACCTGCGGGGGAGAGCCACGCTTGGGGACAGCACTGCGCTGAGGCCACCGAGCTCCCCTCTCAGAGGGGCTTCCACCTCTGTGCACACTGCCAG
>NC_031783.1:15063847-15110444 GCF_001522545.3 Parus major | reverse complement strand
GTCCCCACTCCCAAGCCCATCCCAGCTGATCCATACGTGGATGAGGTTCTCGTAGGTGCCACACACGATGTGGTGGTTGGTGACGGCGATGGAGTACACGCTGCCTCCCGACGTCTGCAGCACGTGCACACACTCCAGGTTCCGGATGTCCCAGATCTGAGACAGAGCGAGCACAGGCAGCATGAGACCCTTCTCCAGGGGAGAGACCCACTGCAGCCATTCTGCACAGCCCCATGTGCCCACATCACACCTTTAGGGACAAACCTATCCAGCTGGGAATGTTCAGCACTGAAGAGCAAATCCCTGTTATCTTATTTTGCTGGATATTTAAATATCCAGGCTGGAAATGTGTGGAGACTTGACACCCTTTGTGTGTGACTGCACACATGTGCACACACAGCCTTGATAGCACTAAAACTCAACAAAAATTAATAGAGATTCATTAACACTGAGAAGGGCAACTTCCAATTTTCCTGTGTCCTCCAGATGCTGAGAGGTGAACGATTCATCAAAACCTGAGCCTGCACAGAGGAGGGAGGGCACTGGGAACCCTCCCAGGGATTTATGGTAACTCTGCAGCCAGACAGTGACCTTCCCCCGTTATCAGCAGGGTGTCAGTGCAGATAAGGCTGTGGCAGCCACGAGGCGCCAGGCCTGAGGCCCCAGTTCATCCCAGTGAGCCTCCCCAGCAGCTCCCGAGGCCCAGCCTGAGGAGATGGAATCAGTACAGGAAAATCCCACGTGTCAGCAGTGCTCTCACATCCCAGCAGCTGCTCCTGGTGCTGCTGCCCCAGGGGAGAGCACAGAGAGGAGCAGGGCGAGGTGGCTCAGGGTGTCACCAGTGCCAGGGTCCCACCTTGATGGTCTGGTAAGATCCACTGTAGAGATAGTTCTGGGAAGCCACCAGCGCTCGAACCCAGTGGTTGAGACCTGTCAGCTCCTTCTTGAGCTTGAGCTCAGTACCCACAATATCCCACACCTGTGGAAAGCAGGGACACACAGGGGGAGGAACCTCAGCAGGGCTGGGCAGGACATGGACAGCACTGCCCACCCTCCCTGCCCACCCTGCCCGAGGCCCTCCCAGCTCCTCTGGGGATCCTTGTGCCAGCTCTCCTGCCTGATGGGAATTGCTTGATCTCACTGACTTGCAGATAAAACCCAGTAATTGCTGAGGAAGCACATTCTCTGAGGGAGCCAGCCTGGAGCCTGCATTATTGCTGGCAGAGACCCTTCCCTAGCAGAGCCACAGGCTGCAAAACCTAAACCACAGCTGCAGCAAGAACTGCCCTGCACTTCCACTCCCAGCCCTGGCACGCAGGGACTGGCAGATCTCACTCTCCCCACTCTCAGCCTGCTTGGCTCGTTGGCAGGAAATGGCCAGGGATGACAAACCCAAAAGGCCCCAAACTCTCCTTGTGCTGCTCCAGCCTCGAGCCCTGTCCAGAGCTGAACCACTCCAGGCCCCAGATAAAGAAAAGAGCACAGTGCTCTTACAGATGGACAGGCCCATAAGCTGTCTCACCAGGAGCTGGAAGCAGAACCACGGGAACCTAGCCAAGGCTTTAAAGGGCAGCCTGAAAAGCTGTTCCTGATTTCTGCATGTTTTAGGTGGGGAATGCAGACTCAAGATCCCTTGGAGGCGGTTTCAAAACAGACAGCCAGTTCTGGAGCCCAGACACAATGCCCAATGGCCTGGGCAGGTCTGTTGGGGGCCTGAGGACACACACGCTCAGGAACTGCCAGGATACTCCAGCTGCAGCCTCAGGTTTACAGAGTTGGAAGAAATACAGTGTTTTTGCAGCCAGAGAACAGCTTTCCCTTGAGCACAGAGCATGGGCTAAACCTCTGCAGTGCTGGCTGCTCTGCGGCTCAGGAGACCTTAGCAACAAGGTCACCTACAGGTCAAAATGCCACTTCCTTCCTCTTTGGACACTTCTGCCTGGGAGTTGGCACTCCTGGTCCCCCAAGCTGCCCCAGAGGAGCCCTGGAGCTGCACCTTGATGGCTTTGAGGGAGCCACTGAAGAGCATGTTGTGTGAGGAGACCAAAGTGCAAACAGGATTGTCGTGCGCTCGGATCGTGTTCACCTTCTGCAGGTTTTGAATATCCCAGACCTGCAAACAAGAATTATGGAATGCTTTAGGTGGGAAAAGCCCTCTAAGACCAAGTCCAGCACTGTCAAGCCCACCAAAGCAGAACACCCATGAGGGGCTGGGCAGGCCACCAGCCTCCTGCTCCCAGGCAGGAGCTGGGAGTGGGAAATCCTGCCCAAGGACAGCCCCAAGCCCAGCCCAGGAGTGGATGCAGCCCACGGGGGTTTGGTTTCAGTCCCACAGCCCTGGCAGAGGAGGGACAGTCCCTGCTGCAGAGCAGGCTGAGGCTGCCCTGTACTCACGATGATGGTGCAGTCAGCAGAGCCACTGTACAGCTTGTTCCTGCAATGACACCGGGACACAAAGCGGGGTCACCGGGGGACAGCGCCACGTGCAGGGTCCCACCCTGTCCCCAGGCACTGGGGGGGGTCTCGCTGGGCCAAGGCTGTGCACACCCACCCCAGAGCAGGCCCAGCTCCTGTGGGAGGCCAGGCTGGACACTGGAGCAGGGAGCCAGGCACCCTGCTGGTGACCAGAGGAGGAAACCAGGACAGGGGGAGACCAGAGAGACACGTTTCTTGTTCATTTTACCACAGCAAAGAGGCAAGATGCCCCTCTCATGCCTAATCTGGCACAGGACAGAGGATGGGAATTGTGAGGGCACGGTCAGGGGCCCCAGGGCTGTCCCCACTCTCCCCTGGGACAGCTGCCCCTCCTCACTCACCCCTGGATGCAGAGAGCCAGCACAATTCCATCATGACCCTCCAGGGTCTTTTGGCACTTGTATGTGGTACAGGTGTCCCACACCTAACAGAAAACACAAGGCAGAGGCTGGAGCCGGGGCAGGATGTCAGCAGCCAGAGGAGGAAACAGGCTGGCTGTCACTTGGGCACTCTCTGGCTGTCACCTGGGCACTCACTGGCTGTCACCTGGGCACTCTCTGGCTGTCACCTGGGCACTGTCTGGCTGTCACCTGGGCACTCTCTGGCTGTCACCTGGGCACTGCCTGCCAGCCTGGAGGCTTGGCTAGCAAAGGGAATGGACTGCAGAGGGTCAGGCTGAGGCTAACGAGACACAGGCCAGCAGCAGGAATCAGCTGCTCCAGCTCTGCCTCCCTCAGCCCAGGCCAACACAACACACTGAGACAAAGGAGCAGCTCAGCCTCCTGCTCCAGCCCTTCCCACCCCAGGGCTCCAGTGGCACAGCACAGCTTCCTCTGCCACTGCAAAGGCTCTTCCCCTGAGCACACACTGCTCTCTCAAGAGGAACGTGGGAATGTGGTGCCCAGAGCAGCCAGGACAGGGGAGAAATCTGCTTCCCTTCCCAAACACGCAGCAATATCCATTTCCTTCCCTGTGGCTCTAAAAGCAAAGCTCTGCTCCTGGCAGGGTTAGCTGTGGCAGCCCATGGGGGTCCCCAGCCTGGCCAGCAGCCACCAGTGACACTGGGAAGGGCTGGTGAGGCTGCAGTGCTGTCAGTTTGAGTCACTGAAAACAGGACAAAGGAAAACAAACACCCCATAAAATAGGGAAAGGACACACTGGATCAGGGACAAATGTTTTGTTCAAAGATGACTTTTTATAACAAAAGAACATAAAATCAGAAGCTGAAATAGTCCTGAATACCCTAAATGCCACATAAAGCAAAACCAGCAGCTGCAGGAATGAGATTCTAATCAGGGCTCTGCAAAGTTCTCTGTTTGTCTCTCAATTTCACTAGCACATAATGTTTCCTTGCAGAGAATTTTGTCCAACTATAATCACAAAGACTCATTTGATTCTTTGGAGGAAACTTTAGGAAGCAACATCCCCCCCCCCCAAACCCCACAAATGAACTCGGCTTCTGTACCACGTGCAAGTGCAGAGGGTGCAGGGGAGAGGGAAGCTCTTACCTTAATGGTTTTGTCTGAGGAGCCACTGAAGAGCAAGTCTCCTATGGAGTACACACACAAACACCACACGGGGCCCTGGTGGCCCACAAAGGTCCCCTTGCACTTGAAGATCTGCTGAGGATCATAGGCTGCAGAAAGGAGAGGCAGGTGAGGGAGGTGTGAGAGCACCCAGGAGGGCTCCCTGGGCATCCCCCAGGGCCAGCCCGAGGCAGTGGGGACCTGGGGGGTACTCACATCCCAGGATGCCCATGTTGAGCCGAGCATTGATGTGGGAGAGCTCATCCTGAAAAACACAACAAGCTGTGTGAGCTGTGGATCCAGCCAGGCCAGCCTGCCCTGGACATGGTTTAGGACTGTCCTCTCCACTGCCACAACCCCTCTTGTCTTGTTGATGCCCACAGGGCTCTTCCTCAGCGGCAGACTCATCCTCTGACCAGAGGTCTCTGCTCTACTCTGTGACTGCCACATCCCTTTGTCACCTCCCTGCAGAGACCACAGGGCTCTGACAGCACCTCAGACCTGCACTGAACTCTTCAGTATTCAGAGAGGCCCAGAAATACCTCTCAGAATATACTGTCCTCACTCTGCAATTCACCAGACTGCTTGGATCTGCTTATCTCCCCACTTCCTGCAGGCAGGGAGGAGGGGACAATGCCCCTGAAAAAGGAGCAGAAAGCTCTCCCCAAAGCCTCCCCCACTGCAGGAGAAGCCCAGGTAGGAGCAGAGCTGGTAACTCCACCCCAGGGCCCGTCCTCACGTTCAGCATGGAGGCGTCCCTGCGGAATTCCATCAGGTCCTCGCTCAGCTTGCTCTGGTTCTCATCCAGCACATCTACGAGAGAGGGACAGCCCCACAGTCACTGCAGAGCCACTGATGGCATCCCAGGGAACAGGCAGAGGGCACCCACTGCCACCCAACCTCACAACACACCGCTGCCATCAGCAGGGAAAGCATCACCTCCCAGAGAGCCTGTCCCTGCAGCTCTGACCACTGAGCTGGCCTGCTGCACACTCACCAAACTTCAGCTCCAGGTTCTTCTCCAGCTGGTCGATTTTCTCCGAGAGTTTCCCCAGCATGGAGCGCAGGAAGGCGATCTCCTGGTCCTTCTGGGCCATTGCCACCTGCATCTCGTGGAAGCGATCGTCCGTCTGCTGCAGGAACTCCTTCAGACCCTCGAACTTGCACGTCTCCAGGTGGGTCTCGTAGGTGTCCTGGTTTCCTATGAACGTGCACCTGAGGGGAAGGCAGCACGTGGAGATTCCTTGCTCAGCTGTCTCCTCAGGGGAGCTCCAAGGCCCCTCTGGGTCCCCAGCTGCAGGGATGTTGTGGTTTGTCATCCTTCAGAGGATGGACTTGATCACCTTGGAGGTGCTTTCCAATTTTAATGATTCTATGATCCTGCTGAGAGAGGCAGCTGCAGGACAAGAGAGGCCAAGCAGCTCCCACTCTTCCAGCCAGGGCATTGGCCCCAAACTGGACTGTCTGTCTGGGAAGTTGCAAGGAAAAGCAGATAGTGGGCAGGAGACAGTCTGGCATCAGTTTGTTGTGTTCACCAGAAGCCATCAAAGCCAAGGGAGAAAACTGCAGCTGCCCTCAGCAGCTGCTGACTGGGGCCTGCAGCATGGCTGCTCTGCCAGGACTTGCCTTGCTCTGCCTCTGCCAAGACATGGCTTAGGATCACTGAATCACAGAATTGTTGAGGCTGGAAAAGGCCTTTAAGACCATCGAGTCCACTCGTTCCCCCAAGGCCACATCTACATGGCACTTACACCCCTGGGGGATGGGGCCACCACCAGTGCCCTGTGCCATTGCTGGAAGAACTTTCTGTGAACCCTCTTCCTGCAACAGTAAACCCAAGCAGGGGCTGCCCTGGGGCTGACAGGGAATCCTCTGAGGTGGATCAGCACTTCCCTGCCTTGGGACAAGGCCTGGTTTGACAAGACACTGCCATGGTGCTCAAATCACCCTTATCCTCATCCCCCTCTCCTCATGCTGTGACTCTCCTCCAGCTCTTCTGCCTGTGCACTCACCCTCCTCCTCACCAGGGACTGTGACCTGTCTGTTCCCACCTGGAGGCTCTGGGGCTGCCTCCTGCCATCCCTGTAACCCCCAGCTCAGCCTCAGGCCAATGCACAGCCCTGGGGAGAGCTGCTCAGAGGCCTCGGGGCTGCCAAAAGGCAGCTCAGTAATGAGCTCAGTGCATCCTCCCCAGCCAAAAGCGTCAGCTCCTTACCCGTATTTGGAGTGGGGACACTTGATGTGCTCACACTCCTTCAGGTGAGCCTCCAGGTTCATTTTGAGGAGGGGAGGGCAGCTGGGGTTGTTGGGGCAGCGCACGGGCCTGTAATCACAGCTGCTCTCATGGTCCCTGTCCACGGAGAGAAGCAAAGGCAGGGAAAATCAGCAACAAGCAAAAATTAATGGGAACAACACAGATCCTCAGGAGAGGAGCAAACCAGCCCTGTGAGGCTGTCAGATGATCCAAAGCCTCCTGCTCTGAGACTGCAGTTCCAGGTTTAAATTCTCATTTGGCCAGAAAATTGAGAGTAATAATAAGCCACATTTTCACAGGTCACATCTACTTCTGCAGCTGATGGGCTGAGCCTTCAGGCAGCCATGGACAGGGAAAACAGGGAATGCATTTAGCATGGGGAGGGAGATAGATTTCAAATTCACAAGACATAACCAAGTTAATTCCTCCTACGAAAAGAATCCCAAGTTCTCTACTTGACCACGGCCACGGAGTTTCATCCCAGATGTGAGGTGGCTGCTCTCACAATGCACCCCCTGTGGCAGTGCTGGCACTCAGGGAGCAGAGAACAGCGTCCTTCCCCTGACAGCTGTCCCCTGAAGCCAGGCTGCCCACGCCCCTGGCACAGCCGAGCAGCGCTGCAGGAGCAGCTCGGGCAGGCCAGGCTGGCACAGCCCTTTCCCTGCAGAGCTGCAGGCTGGAAGGAGCACTCACTTCCTGGCACTCAGCTTGATGGTGAAGGGGCAGCCACGGGGGTCCACCTCGAAGGCGGTGGGCTTGCTGCTGGCGGCGGGCCGGCAGCCGTACTTGCAGTGGATGAACAGCTCCCCGATCTGCTCGGCCACCGCGATGTTGTTCACCACCACCGTCAGCTTGGCGTTGTCCACGGGGCACTTCTCTGCCAGGGAGGGAAGGGTGGCACGGTCAGTGAGGGCTGAGATGGGGCACGAGCATTTCCAAGAGCTCCTGCGTGGAAATTGCGTTTTTCTGCCTTCCCTGGTCGAGTCAGCCAACTCTCAGGTGAGTGGCCATGGAAAGAGCCAGGAATATTCCCCCAGGGTCTGCAAGCCATTATCTTTGGTTTGTCTTGGGGCTTAGAAAAGTCACAGTTGATGTTAATCTGTAAAGGTTTGAGGGAGCTGGCAGTGAAAGAAGCCCACAGTGATTCAGACTGCCTTGTGCTGGCTGAAGGGTGAGTGTTCACAGGCAGTGAGCACAAATCACCACCCATAACCTGCTCCTCACCCAGGCCTCACTCAGCTCCTGCTGCCAGCAACCACTGAAACCCAGAATCCTTTAGGCTGGAAAAGATCTCCAAGATCACTGAGTCTAAGCCTTGGACTGATCACCATCTTATCAACTGAGCTCTGCCACATCCAGTTGTTTATGGAACACTCCAGGCATGGGGATTGCAATTGCAAAGCCTTTTGCTACAGATCTGTGGGCTGGGGTTGATTCAGCAGAGCACCGTGAGGGGATTAACATGCAAAGCAGAGGGACCTCCTGCATATGGAACACAAAAATCCCAAGGAAGAAAGAGCTGTTGCTTTGCAGGGCTCCCCAGGGAGCCTCCTCGGGGCTCGCTGCTCTGGTAATGCCAATGGCTTGGCTCTGTGCTGAACAACAGCTTGCCAAGAGGGGCACAGGCTCCTGCCAAAAAAAAAGTCTTTTTTTTGCAGCCAGAGTCCAACCAAGCAGGAGCTGGTTAGCCCAGGCCAGCAGCCAGGGGCTTGGGCTCTCCCAGGGCTCTGCAAGAGCTGGCTGAGCTAAAGCAGCTCAGTGGGGCTCAGTCAGGGGCCAGAGTCCTGGCACTGAGGGGATGGGGGTGAAGGGGTTGATGCCAAATGTGGCCCCTGGCTCTTTATCCAGGCAGCCACAGAAAGCTTTCAGTTTGAAATCAGTGGGTCAACCCTGGGCGAGACATGTATTATCCTGGGATTATCCACTGCATTTTCCAGGATCTGAGAACATCCTGTGCCCAGGGGCAGGGCCCAGCCCTCTCTGCAGTGCCCATGCTCCAGAGTGTACCAGCAGCCCCCAGCCCCTCACTGCTGCAGCAGCATGTCTGAGTGCCAGCGTGTTTTAAGCCCTTTGGACATTTTTCAGCAGGTTTCTCTTTAGGTGAAAGCAAATAAACCAGAAAATAACAGTGTTTTGGCTGCATCACACAAGAACAGTTCTGTACTCACCAGATGTTAAGGCACATCTCCTGCAAAACGTGTGCTGTGGAGACAGAGAGGAACAGCAGCGTCAGCGTAAAACGAGAGCGGGTGAATTATTCCCTGTGGCTATCTATGGGAAAGGTGGGAGATACCAAAGCCTGTGGCTCAGGAGCCTCAGCAGCTGTTCTGCCTGTTTTAGCTCAGCACCACAGGGCAAACCCCAGCTGCTTGCTCAGGCAGCTCAGGGTGAAGCACAGGTCCTGCTCCTGAGAGCACTGAACACACAGGCTGGAGCTTTGATGTCCTCCCCGTTCAGGATCAGGCCATGATCGTGGTGCCAGCCAAAGCCAGGGGCATGTTCTGCCACACTCTGATATTCATGGGATCACAGAATCCTGGAATGGTTTGGGTTGGAAGGGCTCTTAGAGATCATCAAGTTCCAATTGCCTGCCATGGGCAGGGACACCATCCCCCCAGAGCAGGGCTCTCTCTGAGCTCCATCCAGCTGCTCTTCAACACATCCAAGCCTTTCCTACCCTCCACATCTGCACAGGGCTTCTCTACTTCACCCTCCTCTGTAGCCCATGTCAGCCCTCTCATTCCCCTGAGAAGCCCTCGAGGGAAGGGGAAGCCTGGCCTCTCGCTGTCCTTGCCCAGTCAGCCCATCACATCCATCCCCCTGGAGCAGCAGAAGCTGCCCTGTCCTGCTGCCAGGCAGATGGAACAGCTGGTTTGTAAGCCCATTAAATGCTCTGTAAATTTGAGAGCACTTTAAATAGCTCCCCTCTCCGTTCTGACAGTTTAACTTGACAAAGTAGCAAACACCATCTAACACACTAATGAACAAAAAGGCTGCAGCATTTCACTGGTCCTGATCCTGCCCCGTGCATTCCCTGGAGCCTCCTCAGCCACATTCCCTGGCCATGGAGCCAGCTCTTGGCAGGGCTGGAGTCCCCCTCTGGAGCTGTTATCTGCTGCCCTGCTCCCGTGGCCTTTTCCTGCCCGGCACAGCTGCACCGAGCTCCCTCCAGAGCTGCCAGAGCAGGACTGCAGATGAAGCCAGGCTGCTTCCTGCAGTGGGGGTTTTTCCACATTAACCAGTAAATCTGTGTCTCTGTGCAGAGCTGCTTTCTGGAATGGAGCAGCCAAACTGCACCAGCTCCCAGCACTTCTGGGGAATAGCACCCTCAGTGCAATAAACAATCCTGAGCTCTGCTGCTGTTGCTACAGCCCCATCCTGGTGATCAGAAGCACGTCAGAAGCATTAGAGCCATCTCAAAGCCATCTTTCTTCACAAGTAGCACAGAAGCAGGAATAATATACAGCTTCTATTACATCCCAGTAAAATGGAATCCAGAAGAACATTCATAATACCCCGTGCCTTTCATTTGAGGATCTCAAATCCCTTTGCAAGCATTAACTAAATGAAGCTTCAAGCCATTCTTGTTTTATAAGCAACACTTCCTTCACAACTGAAACACAGCCATTCCTGGGGTGTCCAGGAGCTCCTGCAGAGCCCTTCAGGAGGATTTTCAACCTCATGGAAGCCACAGCAAGGAGACTGAAGATGGCCAGGACAGGGTGGCCGACAGTACAGCTCTCCTGGGAATAGCCACCCATTTTAATTAAGCCCTAGTTTTGCTTGACAGTCCCCAGGGAGAGACAGAGGGGACAGTCCAGGCTTGGCTCTGTTTCACACAGGATATTTGGGAGAGCCCTGCCTTACCCCACAGGTTGTGATGACGGGATCCTTAAACACACTGCAGCACAGCTGGCAGCACAGCTTCACGGACGGCTGCTCTGCAAACACCAGGGGCTCCTGCAGGGCACACAGAGGGACACACACAGCGTGGATTAGTCCAAATTCAGCTCTGCAGAAGGAATAACACAATCCCTCAGTGGTGAGCCTCAGGGGCACACCGAGGGTTTCATCATCTCAACATAAAATTCTGTCTGGATCTGCTGAGTTGCAGCAGGGGAAGAACGAGCTTGGGAATGGCTGGGGTCCCTCAGCTCATCACAAACTGGGGGCCACCAGCATCTGGCAGGACCAGCACCTGACAGCAAATTGCACACACCAACTTCTTTGCCAATGGTTTGAGTCACCAGAACTGCGTGAGCTGCACTGGCTGGGACTTGGTCTTTGGCTGGCCTGAGCATAGAGTTGTCAAAATTGTACTAAGCCTGAGCTTAAGAGCCATTTTAAAGCAGCCTGCACTTTTCTATTCTTGAAGCATCCTGAGGGAAGGGCTCCTTCACTCCTTAGGAAGCAGAAACAACATTGTTTCTGCTGCAATGGGCTGATCTCTCCAGTTCTGTTTACCAACAAGGACAGCCAGCACAGGGCTCCAAGCACATCCCCCCAGAGCACCTCGGCTCTCCAGGGCTCCAAGCACATCCTCCTGGAGCACCATGGTTTTCCATGCTCACGTTTCAGAGCATTTCCAATCAATCTCTGCAGTTCACTCTGTCTTTATGCTGCTCTCACAAATGCAAATACAGTCCCCTTGATTCCTAACTATGACTCTTATCCCACTCTTATCCCAGGTCAGTGGCAGAATGCTGCCTGACCTTTTATTCATCCAGGTTGGGGTTGGTTACTGGGCCACAAGCTAAGCTCAGTTTAAAAGTATCCTCCCCCAGCATATAGACAATTCCTTGCACCCTCCAGGGGCTTACAATGAAGTCTGTGGGGTGCCACTCAGCCCTGAATGGGGATGGGGCTCCAAATCCACAGGGAATTGTATTTCTCTTGCTGCCTGGGGCCAGACCACCAGCCTGAGCCTTGCAACCCGACCTGCTCTGCTGGCCAGGGAATCACACAGGACTTTGCAAAGACTTACAGTTTTCCTGGGAAGCAGAAAAGCCTCACCATTGTCCTTTCCAGGCAGGGAAATGGTACATGAGGAAGCAAAGTCAGTGGTGGAAACAAAGTTAAAAGCAGGAGTCTGAGCCAGGCATCGCACGAAATCTGCCCGTGAGAGCTCTGTGTACTCACGACAGTCCACTAAGTTACTCTTTTGACATTGAGCTTCCTAATCCTGCTCCTTCAGACAATCCCAAATACCTACTGGCTCCTCCTCTTCCTCATGGAGTGAGAACGTGGAGCGCAAGGACATGTTGGACTCGGAGTGCAAGGAGCGGACGGAGATAGCGGAGTCGGAGCGGCGCGGGGTGCTGATCGGAGGCTGTGGACACAGAGCAGCTCTGGTCAGTGCAAACAATTCCCAAACTCCAGGCAAAGCCTTCAAGTGCAGTTTTCCCCCTCCACAACACTCAGCTGCTCCACTCCCAGCTGCACTGAGTGGCCCTGCTGCTGTGTGCCCTTGCCCAGGGACGGGAATCACTTGGGTTTAACTCCCTAAGCCAGGCTGACATGGAAATTCCAAGCACATCCCTTTCTCCAAGGTGCATTCCCTGCACACTTACCGTGCACACCTGCAAAGCAACGGGCTGGAAGGATTAATCCTTCATGGAAAGCTCCGTAAATCTCCCCCAGAGACTGCTCCAGCTCCTGCAATGTCTCTAATCTCTGCAGCAGCACTTGTTGTTGCACTCACTATCTAACTTCTGCCAAATTTCTTTGCGTAAGTGTGGAGACTTCCTTCTATTGAATTCTCTGTGAGCCTGGCTCTGCCGCTTCCTGCTCGGGAGGGGAGAGCGGAGCGGACACCGCGTGCACCAATCCAGAGAGATCCTCTGCCTATGGCAGCCTCGGGATTGGCTTTGGGGAAATGCTGCTGCTGGAATATTCACCAGCAGCACGTCTCCCAGGGTGGAATATCAACCAGCAGCACGTAGCCAAAGTGCCACTCGGTGTCAAAGCGCCACTGGGGACTGCAGACCATGGGGAGACTGGAGTCCAGGGCAGCTGGGAGCGCAGCCACTGCGGGGTTAGTCTGGAAGAGATGCTGCTGGTGGACTGGAAAAGGTGCAGGGAGGAGGAATAAAGGTTTTCAGTGAGTAGAATGGATGCTTTGACAAAGAAATGGAAGAATGAAGCCAGGAGCTTCAGACGCTCCAGATAAGGCACGATGGATGAGCATCTGCACATGTCACACTCCCCAAGGCTTGGCTGCAGCCTCTGGTCCTGAGGAGTGTTGGCTGGAAGGAGCTCTGGACATCCCTGGCTGCCCACTGGAAAGGGACTGGCCCTGGCCCAGGCCAGGGAAGCTGCACGGACCAGACTCTGCTGAGTTCCTGTCCTGCACCTTGTGAGATAAACGCTTTTCCTCGTGTTCCCTCTGAGCCTGGGGAGCTGCATTCTGTGTGCCTGCCCTGGGTGCAAAAGGGTGACACCAGGCCCAAGGACAGACAAAGGCAAAGCAGGAGGGCAGTGGGGCAGGAAATTCAGCAATGAAAGCTGCGAGATGAGGTTCAGAGGCTGCTGCCCTCCCCGGACACAAAGCATGCTGCAGTCCCAGTGCAGCCTGGCTGGGCTGCAGGAGAGCAGCAGACCAGGATCCTGCTGGCTCCTCACACTGCTCTGCTGCTTCATTTTTATGATCCTGGGCTCTGAGGAACTCAGAAATGCTGCATCTGCTTACAAGCCAAAGCACAAATGCCTTTCCCTGAAAGACAGCGTATTTATTGACTAAGTACATAAACCTTAAGGAGGAATGGTTATAATGAGGTAAATCCATTTTACGTGTATCCATTTATTTGATTATTTTCCTCTACTAGTAGCAGAAATTATTAAAATAGCCAGAATGACTGTGCACAGTTTGCAGTCTGGAGGTGGCAGGGGTGAGGGCAGCAAAGGCAGGCTCTGCAGGGAGGCAGGAGTGTCACCAGCAACACCCAGTGAGCACCACCAGCAGAGAAGGGGAGCTGCAGCGTGCTCAGGAGGCAGGGGTGGGAGACACAGAAGGTTTGTGGCTCAGCTCCCTGTGTCCTGGTTTGGATAATGCTGGTGTTAACTGCACAGCAGAGAAGGGGATGTGCTGAGAAGCATCCCTCACTGTCCCTGTGGGGACAACACAGAATGGCAGAGGGCATGCTGGCAGTTCCACACCCTCTGGGTATCTGCAGCCTTGCTTCTGCCAAGCAAACAAGGGTAAAACTCAAGAGACCTCATTTCTGCACTAAACAACAGGCACACCTTCAAACAGCCCAAGGATGGAGCACTCAAACATCTGATGGAAGATGGAGAGGTTTTTGCTGGCAATTCAATCCAGCCTCTGGCTCAGAGGTGAAGCTCCCTGAAAACAACAGGCTTTGGACAGCCAGGCAGCCTCCATCCATGGCATCCAATTGTTCCAAAATTCAGCTGCAATCTTCAGCTGCATTCCCAGAACCTCAGCCTCCAGCTGGTTCCAGCTCCATGCAGGCACAGCAAGGTGGGAACCTGTGACACTGTGTCCAGGAAGGATGACAGCAGCCACTCAGTAATCCCTGCCCTGCACACAGAACACACTGCTCCGCTTTGTTTCATTTACAGCAGCTTTGCAAGGAAACAAAAAGGGGTGGTGGAGGTCACAGGAGGGCTCAGACTCGTCTCCAACTGTCTCTCTGATGGCTGAGAAGCTCTTGGCAGCTTCTGGAGGAGGGAAAACTCAGTGATGAGGAAGGGAAATCCCAGATTATTTCTTGACAAAGCAAATGAAGCTTCCTAAGAGGGTTAGTGAGTCTGCCTGGAGCAGCAGGCAGAGCAGGACCGAGGTGGTTCTGGTTTGTCAGCACCTCACGCTGCTTCCTGAACCACTCATTAATCCTCTCACTATTTTTGCTAAAGAATATTTAACACTCCAGGGAAAGTGGGCTGAGACTGTCCAAGAGGATTGAAGCTGGCTCAGAGATCTCCCCCACTCTTGGCTGCACACCCCAGTTTGTGCCAGTGGGGTTTTCAGAGGAGTCAGGGAGTTTCATTATCAGATCTGGCTAAATGAAATATTTACAGCATCCCCTCCTCTGGAAAAATCCTCTCCTCTGCCCTGTGAGAACTGCCCAGCTTGTGAAAAGGGCATTGTGAGCCCAGCACTGAGCCCACAGGGTCCGTGCTGACAGCCAGGGGTGGCCTGAACACTGGCCCAGCTCATGGGGTCAGTGGTGGGCTGGAGAGCTGCACTTGCCAAGGACACCAGGCAAATTTTCAAAGGACTTGTTAGAAAAAAGACCAACAACAAACAAAACCCCCACGGGCTCACATAAAACACAGCAAGATCTCTGAGCAACAGAAGGAACTTTAGAGGATGCTGACAATAAAATTCTTTGCAATCTGGTGTCAAATTTATTTTAAGAAGTGCTGCAGCTCCTCACTGTTGCTGACCCCAGTCTCCAACTCCAGCAGCAATGATCCATTTATGCCTGGCTTGGAAATTGGGTCTTGTAACCTCAGTCTACAAGTACTTAAGTTGAAGTTTGCTACTCATATGTTTATATCTGAAGAAAGCCTGTGGTTGTGAGATGTGGCTGGAGCAGCAGGGACAAGAGGAGGTCCAGCCTTGGAGCTGTCCATCCTTTCATCAAGGTTTGCTTTGCTATTCTTGATTTAATTGATTTAGCTAACTTAATTTCTCTCCAAGCAGCTAACACTGGAGCCTGTTAAATCACTAAATTCCCCAAAAAGAACTTGCTCAGAAGTGAGAGAGAAAACTGGATACAAAATTGGGAACTGCTTTACCACCAAGTTACTGGGAGACACAGGAATGGTTTGTGTGGGAAGCCCAGCACAGTCCATAGTGCCCAACATCCCACTCTGCAGGTCCCAAACGCTCTCCCTGTGGTCAGAGGCCCCATCTGGAGGTGGGAATAGGAATGGATTCTGTAACTCCACAACTGCAGAGCCAGCTGGGATCCATCCAACAGGGCTCTGCTGGTCCCAGTCACAGCCCAGACATCCCTAGCAGGAGCTGTTTCCAGCTGTCCCAGGAGCCAGGTACACCCTCCCAAGGAGGCTCTGGGATTTGTGGTTCCCAGCTTTGGATCCACAGAGTTCAAACAGTGTTGAAAGCAGCAGAAGCAGCTCCAGCCTAAAGCCCCAGGTCAGAATGAGCTGTTTCCCCACAGCACCAGCCTCGGGAGCAGCCAGGAGTGCTGAGGCTGGTCCTGCCCCTGGGGCACACGTAACACAGAGAATGATGAGGCAGGCAGAGGAGTCCAGAGGAGCTCCAGACACCTCTTATTTCACTCCTGATCAGCTAAGCCAGTCAGAAGGGTCCTGACAACACCTACCATGCCATCATCCTCATCCCGAGGGGAGTACGTGAGGGTGCTGGACGAGGACGGGGTCCGACGGTGCTGCTTGAAAGTATTGGTCCCGTCAGCTTTAAAGGGAATTAGAAAAGAAAAACAAGTATTTAGGCTCCTCAGAAACATTTCCAAGCTATGGGACAGCCTCTGTAGCTGTGAGTGTTCCTTAGACAAGGAAAAGACTTGGGATTCTCCAATGCTGGTTCATGACTGGATGTATCAGCACAGGCAGAACCCTGATCTCTGAGAGCTCGCCCAGAAAAGAGCACAGATAATATTCTGTCAGGTCCACAGGTTAAAAATACTATTAAAAAGAAACTTTATACTCCCACGTATCTCAGTCACCAATAAAAATTGCCTGGATCCAGGGAGGTCTGGATATCCCTGAGGCACAGGGGAGCCATGCTAAATTAAATATGAAATATTTGTATAGAGATCATGTATCTGACTCTTATACGTATCAAAGCCTGAATGTAAATATTCAGGAGTCCAAAACCATCCAGAGTCCAGGACAAATGTAATTCAAACATTTTTCCTGGGCAGATGTTCATTTCCTTATCAAAATCAGTGTCAAGTGTTTTTTGTCTCTATTAAAGGAAGGATATTTGTATTCCAAAATGAAACCAGGCCTCTTCCTACATTCACCCCACGTGTCAGGGCTCAGGCTTCCCTCACCTGCTGAGCCTAGAGGAACAAGGCACAGGAATTGTAAATGAGCAGGGACATTTGCATCCCCTCCTGTCTGAGCTAAAAACGACCACGGGGTTTTACCAAAGCTCCAGAGTGACTCACAGTCAGGCACAGAGGGAAGATGGAAATTTTCAGCATTGGTGACGATTCTCACAGGGATCAATAAGATTTGGTGCTGAGCTCAGGATCAAACCCTGTTGTACTACTCTGTTTTCAGCACTGCCATCCCTGTGGTACTGCTCAGTCTGCCTGAGGAGAGAAAATTCCTGTGCCTGCTCATTTCCATCATGTCAGGACCCTTGGGCTGCATAACACCAAACCCAGCCCTCAACACCTGGTCAATGACCAGAGAGATTCTCCCAACAGCTTTATGATCTGTAAAACAACAACAACCACCCTGGGATCACACACAGTACACATGAAATACTCACCCTTTGTGATGGTGGTCACAGCAGAGAAGGCTGGCCCAAAAGTTGTTTCCATTCTTGTCTGCAATATTGAAAAAATGAATGTCAGGACATTTAAATCCTTCAGATTTTGCCTGAGCTGGTGAAATACTGCATACACAGCTTTTATCTGTGAAAAATGAGATTTTAAGTGGCAAGAAAACACCCTGTTTCCAAAGCAAGAAGACAGGAAGCAGCCCTGTCCCTGCCTGTGCCAGCAGCAGTGGCCTTACCCCGTTAGTGTTTTCAGAAGTAGTGATGCTCGTTGTGCCACTGGAGAAACGATTGTAGCGAGCGTTCTTGTTTGAGCTCATAATCTAGGCCAGCATCTGTTAGTCATGGGAAGCTTGCTCTGTGGAAGAAGAAGGACACAAAGGGAGTTAGGCTGGTTGTGGGTATTTTCCTGGGCTCAGAGAACACTCTCCTGCAGCACAAAGCCCAAGTGTTCACCTAAACTCACATAAACCTGGATTTTCAGAAGCAAGAGGTGAAGACAAAGATTCCTTCAAATTATTCCTGAGTGAGAGTTCAACTTTCTTTAAATATATGATTATTTTTTAATAAGAGCCTCATTTCTCTTCCTCCACTGTTTCATTAGGCTCAAGTTTGCAAAGTCAAGAATTCCACAACAATAATCTGCAGAAACACAAGGAATTTGCTTTCTTTAACCTCTGTTGAAACCTGATAGTGCTTCAGGGCACAATGATGCTGCTGTCCCAGCAAATCTGACAAGAGGCTCTCAGTCTCCTTCAGAGCCAGGACAGCCTCAGGAAGGAGCTGCAGCTCCTCTGCCATCACACAGAGGTGCTCCTGGCTCAGAGTTTCTCTCAGAGAGGACAAAGCTCAGCCTGGCATTGGGGAGGTGAAGTGTCTCAGGTGTTTCCAGAAACTGGTTTTCTCTTACCTGGGAGTGACAAGTCCTAAATGTCCAAGCTCTTTATAAAAACACCACTGGGATTTCTCCACTTTACAACAAGGGAAACTGAGGCTGAGTGAGAGAGCTGGGACCTGGGATTTGTGCAGGGATTCCCATCCCCCTGGAGAGCCCTGGCAGGGGCTGGGCACAGCCTGAACATGCATTTTAAACACTGCAGAGGTGACAGCTGAGCTGTCCTTGGGCCAGGCTCTGCCCAGAGCCTGACACAGCAATTGCTGGGGCTCCCTGCAGCTCTGCACCCAACAGCAACAGCAGAATCCTGAGCAGGGAATTGCTGCTCAGGTCTAGACTCTCAGAAACAACTAGAACAGTCAAAAAATCATTTAAAAAAACCCCAAAATTACAAAGAAAAACCAATCAGAAATCCTGAAACCAAACCCAAAACCATCTGAAAAGCAGGGATCTGGATAATGTTTTCCAGACACGTGACACCACTGTCCTGGCTGCTTGCAAATGCCAGATCCCTGAGGAGATGCTGAGCACAGAGTCTGGAGTTGTCTCAGAAGCAGCAGGAATGAAGCAGAGTTGTGCTGCAGCATCGGGGAGACCTGCAGAGTTTAAAGCTGGGCTCCAGCACACCAGAAGTTTGGCTTTGGCCATGGGATCCTTTTATTCCTGTCCATGTTCCTGAGGCCACAGAGAGCAGAGGGAGGGTGGGAGAGGGCAGAAAAAGGGTTTGGGCCACTGTCCCCAGGAGATGGGAACCCCACTCACTCAGCCTCTCTGCCTCTGGCAGCTTTGGATGAACCACTGCAGCTCTTGGCATCCTCCAGGCAAAAATTCTCCCCCTCTGCACAAGCCTGAAGATTCCCCTTTTCCACTTCAAAGCCTGAAGATGAGAGGTCTCCAGCTGGGGTCTCCAGATGATGCAGTGCTCATAAATTAAACACAGCAAGTATTTCCACGAGTGATGGCACAAACTGCCGCGTTTCCTGGGATTTCCCTTCTCAAGGCTGCATTATCTCATGTCCAGTAACGTGTGTATCACTAAAATTCCCCTCTCCACAGGTTCCCTACATCTAGCAGTACAGCTGGGCTCACCACTCTCCTCTGGAAAAGGGATTCTGCACTCTGCTCCTCCCATTATTGGGTGGAAATAGAGAAATATTCAAATTTCCAGGGATACGAATCCATGCAACACCTACCCACACACCCTTTATCCTACTCAGAGGCAGCAGAGGATTTGCTCCCACTTCATCAGCTGTGTCAGTTAAGGTGAAGAGAACCTTGCATATCAAATATTCCTCTTGGGGTTTAGGGCAAACAGTCATTCCCAGATGGAAAGAGAGGAAACCCACCCTGATGGAGGATGGTGGGCTGTCTGGAGACTCAGGCAGAGCTTTGTTCCCTCTCATTTTCAGGGTATGTATCACCTTCAGATGGAACAGATGGAGACTCAAGCAACGGGAAACACTCAGAGACAGGGAAAACAAAAATGGGGATAAAGTGACAGCATGAGGAGTTGTGTGATATCATTAAAGGCTGGCTCAGATGTGCCACAAGCAGTGACTGCAGCCACCTGAGCCACTGCAATGACCCTTCAACCCCTGCCTGGGAACCTCCAGTAAATCCAAAGTGGGGAGGGAAAGTGGAATACAGGGATTTTCCACTGGCTGTTCATAAGCTTGACCTGTGCCTGCAGCTTGGCTGAGCAAGGTACCTGCAGCAGCAGCAGCAGCAGCAGGGAGCCTGCTCGTGTCTGCTCCAGAGCAGAGGAATGTGAGAAATGGAAAAAATGTCGAGTGGAATATCAGCCAGGCTGCACAACACCAGCAGCCACAGCGCTTCTGATGCCAGCCCAAACCTCTGCACCCACCACACACAGAGCATCTCAGCAGAGCAGACACCCAGAGCATCGTCTGACAAGCTCCTCACACCTTCCTTTCCATCTCAGAGCATTTTCCAACTGATATCAAAGAAATTAAAAGGAGGTAGAAAAGAGCTGATGGTGTCAATGTTAATGCCAGCTTCCCACAGCACTTGTAAAAATCTCTGCACCTTTGCTTGGCATCTGAACCCTGCCAGCTCCACTGTCCTGTGCTCCCAGGCCTGGAGATGAGTGTCCCTCTTGGTGTTGGGAACCCAGCCTGTGATCCAGATTCTACTTGTCTGGACTTATTTTTTTAATTTTATTTTAACATGCAACATCAGTGGTTTTTACAGTAAACAAAGAGGAGGGAAAATCTTCCCAGGAAAAGGGAAGCTGTGGGGACCCAATATTCAGTAAATCCCACAGGTGATCACAACCAGATGTGGGGGAGGGCAGGGATAGGTTTCAGTATTTGCACATCACAGGGATCAACTCGAGGCTTTTGAGTGAGAATAAAAGCCTTAAAATCCTGCTGTAGTAATCCAGGCAAGAAAAAACCCAACCAGCAGTAGGTGCAGGGGGAAGCAGGGCTCCTTCTCCCCACTGCTGAGGGGAGACCCAACAGGATCAGCCACAGATCAGCCCATGGCTGCACCTCAGAGCTGCGAGGAGAATCAGCACAAGGGCCTGGATAATTCTCCCTCTCTGCCCACTGAAGCTCTCCCCAGGGTTATTCACCCCCAAGAAAACTGCTGGACTGGCAAATTGTCCAGTGGGAAAGGCAGGCAGGGGTTATCCTGCCCTGGCTGACGTGAACTGCCTTATCTCACAGCTTGGGTATTTATGGCGTAAGACACGAGCTTCTGCTCCTCTTACAGCACTCACAACAAGCAGGGTTACACATCCTGGAGAGTGTTGGCACATCCCCAGGGAAATACTCCAACAACAGCACCGGCAGCTCCCTGGGACAAGGGCAAGATGTGCAGGTGCCAAGGGTGTTTATGGGCTAATTAACTATTCTGTGCCCATCAGCACCGCAGGGTGACGAGGACTGTCAGCATCTGGTCTGACCTGTACAGCACAGGCTGTAAGAATGCAGAGCCACAGCAGATCCCTGGAGCCTGCTGGTCACTCCTCAGCACAGGGAACAGCAGGACACGGCTCCCAGGCACCGCTGCAGAGCTCAGCTCCTGGCTGAGGATGGTGAATAAAAGCCAGCAGTGAAATCACCACATCTGCAGGTGACACTCAGCTCTTCCGAGCAGTCAAAACCAGCTGGTGGTGAATAACTTGTGAAAAACCCCACAAAACCAAGGAGACAAAGAGGATAAAATCTAAAAGACCTGAGCCAGCAGGACATTTCTTACACTCTTCAGATGTCAGTCAGTGCAGGAGGGACATTAAACACGACCAGAAGTTCAGCCTTACTGACAGGATGTGGCACCTCCACCTGATGAATCTCTGAAACTGTCTTTTTACTGTTTATACAGTTTTCTTAAAAGTCACACCAGCTTTTCTGAGTGTCTTACAGTGAGACCATAATTGTACTGAGCCGTCATCAATAAAAATAAAAGGGATATTTTTAATTGCTGCTACTTTTACCACTGACTGCAGGACTGAGAGAGAACATTCAACAGCTGTTTGAACACTGCCATGCCTTTGAACAAATGGAGTTCAGAAAGGAAAAGCATTTCATATGGTGCTTTTCCTAAAGGATAATGAAGCCTTGGGATAGAAGAATACTTTATGTTAAAACCTGAAGCTGTAACTTTCAAATGTTCCCATATCTGGATCAAAAGTGATTGCTCTGGTGAAATGAAGCACCTCAATTTTCCCAGAAAAAAATAAAATCAAATTAGAACTTAAAACAGAGCTCAATATTCAGTCCTGTTCCACGTCACAAAAGCTACATTTGAAACTTTATTTCCATTTCAGGATCCTGGGAGGATCCACCTACAACACCAATTTTGTTATGTAGCCCAGGTCTCAACAGTTCTGACCCTGCAATCGAAATTGTCCTGTGTGGGCTCAGCACCTCCTCAGTCACTGCTGGGCAGGAACATTCACAGCTCTGCCACACAGGGACCTTAATCAAAAGTTGCTTTAAAATTTGGCCCTGCCATTGCAGAGCTGCGTGCTGTGCCTCTCACAGCTTGTGCTCTTCCACATCCTCCACAAAGAACAGACCCCCGAGCCCATCACATTGCTCAACTGTGGATTTGGTGAAGGAAAAAGAATAAAACCCCAGCCAAGCCCTGAATCCAACAACGTCCTCCCCCTCCAAGGCAAAAACATCTCAGTTCTGCTGCAGTTCCTCGGGAGGGAATGGCCAACTCCATGCAAGGCAGATCCTGATGAAACATCTCACACTTCAGAAGCTGAGAACAGTCACTCTCACCACTCACACCACAACTGCTGCTCACTGGTGCTCCTCAGACTTGTCTGACAGAGAGAAAAACTGGCTGCCAAGACCCCACGGGGTCCTGTGGGCTGGCTCAGCTCTGCTGTTGGTCTCTCTGCTGCAAATCTGACAGGGAGAGGGGCTTGCAACTCAACTGAAAAGCCCTGAAGACATGGCAGGGCAGCAGCAAAGACTGGGGGGATGGAGAGATTTGGCCTCTGCTCTTCCAAGGAAGCCAGAGGAATGTTTGTCTCACCTGGATTCTGCTGTCCTGGAGTCCTGCTAGAGTCAAAGCAATCAAAGCTCCTCTCTCCTTTATTCCCCATTCCTGTGCCATGGTTGAGGCCTTTTCCAGCTGCTTTGCCACACAGTTGGCTTCAGTGCATCCCTGGGAAAGCTGTAACCACCCCATCACACTGTGGGATTCTTCCAGATTAAAGTCATAGGAAACCTGAGCCCATAGCCATGACTCAAAAAGCACAAAGTATCACTTCCACCCCCTGCTCCCCCCAGCATCCTCCAAAGCTTTGACACCTCGTGACACACACTCTTCTCTGCCCTCTGGATGCAAACACAACACTTCAAAGATCCAGCTGAAATGCATCATCTCCTTCAGGAAAAAAACAAAACAATCCAGAAAATTCCAGTCACCTGCTCTTTTTTGTAAAGTTTCCTTGGACTTTGTCACTGAGAATATGCAGGAGGTGCCCGTAGATACCAGCACTCATCCATCAAATTAGTGATCCTTGGAGAAACAGCACCAAATCCTTGATTCCAGAAGAAATCAGGGCATGTGGACACTTCCACGATGGCAAATCTACTGATAGCTTTGAGATAGAAGCACCACTCAGTGTCCCACAACCCCAAACACCAGGGATTAAACTCTCCCCCAGTGACTCAGAATTCCAGGGGAGGCAGTGGGACACCACTTCTCACAAACCCTGCCTAAGGAACATCGAGGATTTCCCACTTCTGAAACACCAGGAACAACCTCAGGACACGTTTGCTGGGGTTGCTGCAACCAAGCATTCCATGCCCTTGCAAAGGTCACTCTGAAGGATCATAAAATCAGTGTAACAGCTGCTGGACAGGGTTAGGGTTAGTCCTGGGGGGATTCAGGTACCTCCTGCTCTCTGCTGAGGGATGAAACCAGCTCCTCTCTCTCTGCTGAAGAGAAGCAGCTTCCCCAGGAATGCTGCTGACAGCCTGACACCCGGAGCCAACACTTCTCCTTGGAGGAAACTCACCCTTGGCCATCCCGGAGCGGCGGAAGCCGGCGAGATGCCACCACCATGCCCGGTTCCCGAGCTGTGGACAGGATTTTCCTCGGCCAAAGTGCCTCTTCCGCTTGGTGTGTGCGAGCGAGGATCGCTCCCCACTGATGTAAACACAAAGGCATGCGGAGCAGTGGGCGAGATGTAAATCCAGCTGGAAAATCCCACAGCTCAGCCAATCTCCAGGCTGCCTCCCAGCTTTGCCCCGGCTGCTCCGGGTTCAGTTTAGTGCAGGAAAAACAACCTCGCTCTCAGCACACATGGATTTGTTCCCCTGATTGGAGAAAGCTCCGGGGACAGAAAAGTCTTTCGCTTGCTTTAAGGGGACTTTGAGTTTCTCACGTTCTTTTATAGTTCCTGAACTATTCGGAATTCTGAATAACAAACAACAACACGCTTTTTGCCTGGAGAGACAATCCAGGGAAACGCAGTTAAATAAGAACAGCCACAAAAAGGCAGAGCTGGGGAGCAGGACTGCCCTGAAACACAGACACTGATGGTGGTGCCAGGACACCCCTCCCACAGCTGAGGCTTTCCTGGGCACAGGCACTGCCCTGCTCCAGCCCCAGGACACCTCGTTAACAGCAGGAAGGTGACTCTGAAGCTCCAAGCTCGGCTCGAGGCAGAGCAGGAGCAGCCTGAATGGGTAATTTGGGGTTCTGCTGCTTCAGGCTTCTGGGGGTCTTGCTGATCTCAAAGAAGGGTGACACGTACCCCTGTGAGCAACCAGCTGCCTCCATCCTTGTGCCAGCTGTCCCTGCAGCCCCTGATCCGACCCATGGGCACAGGGATGTGCTGGTGTGTGCCTCACCATGACCATGGCAAAGGGGCACAGGCAGGGAAGGGACAGCACAGGGAATAAAAACCAGGAGGGAAGAGTTCCAACAGACTGCACATGGCTGTGTAATCCGAGCACTGGAACCCAGGAGGGATTTTCTCTCCAATGTTCTCCTCCTGGCACACCTGGGCTGAGATATGCCATGAGAAAGGCACAGTCACGCTCCAGGAAATTCCACACTCGGGGCCAGCAGGGCTTGGAAGGTCCCTGGGAACAGGGGAACCCTCCAGGTGACCGATGGCTGAACCCCAGTGAGGCTGCAGAGTGCTCAGGAGAGCCCAGGAGCACCCCCAGGCGCAGGGCAGAGCTGGCACCAGCACACGGTGCCCTACAAACATCCAGAGCCTGCAGGGCTCCCTGAGGCTCCAGCAGCACCTCGGGATTGTGGAGCCCTGGGAAGGGAAGGGCTGACTTCAGGCATGGAACAAAAACGTGATGTTCACACGTGGGTCTAGGCCATCAAATGCTGTGCTGCCACAGGAGAGCTCACCCTGGGATCCAAACCACCCAAAAACTATGGATTAGGGTTTTTTTTCTTTTCTTGAGTCCAGTCAATATGAAAACCCCATGTGAGTGTTAGCAGTGAAGGTACCAGCATCCCCTGACTGGAAGAAGCACTGTGGCTCAGGTTTGCCACTTCCACAGGGTGAAACATTCCCTCCCTCTGGCCGTGTCACCTGCTCACAAACCAAATCCCAGCTCCAGAACCTTCTGGGTGGATTCAGCCTGTCCCTTCCCTGCTCCAGACAGGGGACCCCAGGACCTGGAGGGAATCCAGCAGACTGCAGACAGCACCTGCTCCTGCAGCTTCCTCCGTGATTTTAGGAATTTCCCTTCCCAAGGGAGGAGCAGGTTGCACATCAGGAGGAATTTCTGGAAAGGGTTGTCAGGAATTGGAAGGGGCTGCCTGGGGAGGTTTGGAGTCCCCATCCCTGGAGATGTCCAAGGACGTGGCACTCAGTGCTCTGGGCTGGGATCAGGCACAGGCTGGACCCAATGGTCTTGGAGGTATTTTCCAACCTAAACAATCCTGGGATTCTGTGATCTCACACTACTTTCACTCATCAAGGGCTTTCTGGGAGCATCCTTGACCCCCCAGACCTTCTCCTGCAAGCCCCACCATCCTCACTGGATGCTGAAAGCTGGAAGCACTGGCAGACAAACACTCAAGGCCAAAATGCAGCAGCTGTTTAAGAGGAACCCGACTGCTCAACGCAGGCTGAAAACACATCACTGGGGGGAAAACGCACAGGGAGGCAAAATTAGACTGCTGGCACTGAAACAAAGGCAGAGCAACGTTGCCAAAGTGGAAAAAACAACTGCTAGGTCACAGTTCTTAACACAGCTACGCCCTGGCAGGGACAAGAGCCTGGACCTGGCGCGTTATGGATACGCCAAACCCAGCTCTTGTAGCACTCAGCAGCCCCCGGCAGCAGAGCCGCTGTCTGTGACCCCAGCAGAGCTCAAAGGGAGGCTGAAGCCAAGGGAAATCCTCCCCTCTGCCCTTCCCAGCCCAGGGATCCACAGGGGCAAAGCGTTTGTCTGTCACCGGGACAGCAGCAGGGGACAGAGCCCAGGAGCTCCCCTGAAATGAGAAGAGGATGGCACAATGCACAATCCACAATCCATAATCCACAATCCACAATCCACAATCCATAATCCACAATCCATAATCCACAATCCATAATCCACAATCCATAATCCACAATCCACACCTGCAAACGTCCTGGGGGAGCTACGGAGACCTACCCCAGATATCCCATATTTTACACACTGTGCACCCAAAGCCCAGGGAAATGAGGTTACAGGAGGGCAGGAAAGAACCAGCAGCAACACGTGCTGCGCTCGGACAAGGAACGGAGCAGAAAACGACGAAACTAAGGAGGAAAAGCCAAAGCTAAGCAGAGTCTGCGATGAGAGGCAGCGAACACACCGGGAGGGCAGCGGGGGCGATGAGCGAGACCTGGGCGGGATTGACCGGGAACGGAACAGCGCAGATGATGCTGGAGCTCCTCTGAGCGCCCCAAGAGAGCCGCTGGCACCCCCAGACACAGCGGACGGTGGGCACGGGGCAGCCCCGGGAGCCTCCGCCGCCGCTTCCCCGGCCCGCGGCCCAGCTCCCCGGCCCAGCCCGGGCCCTCCCCTCACGGAGCCGCCCGGCGCGGCCCGCCCGGCTTCCCTCGGCCCGCCCGTACCTCCCAGCGGCGGCGGCGGCCGCAGCGCCGGTGCCCGGTCCCGGCACATCGCGCCCGGGCCTGCTCTCCGCTGCCGCCCGGCCCGGAAGAGCCGCGCCCAGCGCTCCTCGGGACTTGTAGTCCGGTGCGCCGCTTCCTGCCCGTGCCGCCGAACCGCGCGGACTACAACTCCCAGCATCCCCCGCAGAACTGCACTCCCTGCTACAACCACCGCTGCTACTGGTTCGGCCCGGCCTCCCGCAGTGACCAATCAGGAGGCGGCAACAGACGCCTCGGGCCACGCTGCGCTGTCCATCGCCATTGGCGCGGAGGAGAGCGGCGGCCAATCAGCGCTGGGAGAGGCGGGGTGGCGGTCACGCCAACCGCTGGCGATTGGCTGTGCCCACAGCAGCCTGACCAATACCGGTGTGGCGGAGGCCATAAACGACGTAGCGTGGAACACGCGCGTTCTTTTCAGCCGGAGGTGCGGAATGGGGCGGGTGGGAGCGGGGCCGGTAACGGCGGGGGTATTACCGAGGGCGGGCCGGTGATGATCCACATTTACCTTTCTGACACCTCGTCTGAGGGCGGCGGGCGGCCGCAGCCCCTGCTGAGCAGCCACGGCTGAGGTCCGCGGTCCCGCGGCCCGGCTGGGCGGGCGGTCGGAACCTCCCCCTCACGCGCTGCCTTCTCCCCTCAGGGCTCGGCGGGAACCGGCGGCGCGGGACTCGGCGGTGGCGGCGTCCCGGAGCCTCCGTGGCCGATCCGCGGCGGGGCCCGGCCTTCTGGGCCGCTAAAACGCGGTGTCCCCTGTTCCGGGGTTGGCGGTAAGTGGGGCTGAGCCCCATAGGGAAATCCTCTACAACTTGGAAGCACAAAGAAGCGGCTGCAGAATGGGCTGGAGGAAAGAATTCACCGACTTTAACTCGCCCTCATGAGTTACTTCAAGGTGAATGTCTGGGCAAGGTGATGGGTGCAGTAATGTGAGTAAATGAAGGGATTTACACTCTTAACGTCAATGCTACAGTGTGTAGATGGACAATTTAAAACCTTTTTTCTCTTTAGCTGTTTTCCCAGTCTCAAGACCAATCTTATTCGTAATTGCTTTACTGCTGTATTTCTGCTTTGGCTTCTATATAAAACAAATTTTGTAGCTTGTGGGTGAATAAAGTTTTGTAAAGTCTGGGTTTTGTTGTTTTTTTTTTTATCACAGTTTCCATGGGTGACGTGTAACTTTATAGACTGGAAACTTGTGGGTACCCGGTGGAACTGGAGTGCATTGAAATTTGCTGCACTTTGCTCAGCCCCGCTCCCTTCATTGGAATCTTGGAGTCACTTTGGTTGGAAGACTTTTGAGGCCCAAGTCCAACTGTTGTGCCACATACACGTGGCTGTTCCATCCCTTTGGGGATGGGGACTCCAGCACTGCCCTGGGCAGCTGTGCCAGGGCTGGATAACCCTTTTTGGGGAGAAATTCTCCCAATATCCAGTTTAAACTGCATCTTACCCTGGTTCTGCCATGTGGATCCAGATGGGTTCAAGGCTGAGCTGAAATATTTGAATGCCTGATAGTGCTGTGTGTTTAGACAATCAAAACACCGAGCCATGGAGGTTATTAAAAAATTTTATTAACAGGAACGAACCAAAAGCTGTAAACAAGAGCCAGCAGAAATGAGATGTAGCAGGTGAGGCCGAGTCCTCGCATGTGGCTGGGTGTGCTGAGCAATTAACTCGAATAATTAACGCTGTGCAATTCCGCGTGGTGGCAGCAGAGCCCCATGGAAAAATCAAATCCCAAACGGCCGTGAGGAGGGGCTTTGGGGCCAGGCCAGTGTGAGGCACTGGGAAACCAGTCCCACACTGGGAATTGGTGACTGGGAGAGAGGGGCTGAGCCTGCTCCAGGTTTAGGTGTGAACTACAAACATGGCTGTGAGGTCTCTGCTGTAGCAGAGTGTGTTCCCCACAGGCAGGCTGGGAGTGCTCCAAAGGGAAACATTTACATCTTCCTCATTTAGAGGAGTTTTTGTTGGTTTTAGTACCACACTGAGCAAGAGGTGAGCAGTTGTCAGCTTTGTGACCCAGACAGGTGCCAGTCTGAGGGAGAGGGAAGGTCGCAACCTGACATTAGGAATCCTAATCCATTAGCAATCCTAAATTTTGCCTTTAGGGAGATTCCTTATCACTGCAGGATGGGGCTGCTACTGCTCCAAGGGCAGGATATGGAAACAGTCTTGGAGCTGCCTGGCTGTTCCATGTTCCTGTTCCAGGCTGGTCCTGCCTCACACAAAACCAAATTACTGGGGTGAGGGGGCCCTGACAGCACCCCCATCACAGAGCTTCACCTGGCTGCTCCTGCAGGACTGGCAGCAGGGTTTGCCAGGAATGTTCCTGCAGGAATGGGTTTTCTGTAAGTGATTTTAAAATTTAAATCAAGACAATTTTAAGACTCGTCTCTCCCCTAAAAATACTATTTTGGGAAAAAGAACAGGTTCATTTTAAGATCATTTTTCACCGAGTGAAGCTGGGAGCATGTGAGAGCTGCACAGGCTCCTTGTGCCCATCAGGAAAGTGGTGCTGGAGCCAAAATCCCAGGCTAAATGAGGGGCAGGGGGATCTGAGTCAGCAGCTGGGGCTGGTGCTGGCTGGAGGGCAAAGGATGGGTTCTTCTGTTTCATTTGGAAAAGCCGCCGAGGCTCAGTGCAGCGGGCACCTGCTGATGTGTGCGTGGAGTTTTCAAAGGGAAGAATTGCCAAAGGCCAAACACTTCATCCAGATTCAAATTTGTACTGAGAAGTGCAGCTTGACAAAAAAACAGCCAAAAGCCTGACACAGACCAAAGGGGTGAGGAGGCCCTTGAAGAGAGCTGGCAGGAGTCTGCAGCCTGTAAAATCACTGCCTGCAGCTTCCCCCCAGCTCTCTGCGGTGAAAAGAAAGAGCTGCCCAAGAGAACTTTGAAGATATCAAAGCGTTGTTGCAGTCTGAAAACACCATCACACTTACAGGAAGGTATTTAGAATAAGCTGCAATACATTAGGTTTCTTCTCAAAGTACTAGAAAGGGCAGAAGGAGGAGAAGCAGAGCCTTTCCCAAAGGGATGAACATTCAGAAATCTCTGTACACAGCCAGGTGGGCAGGAGCTCACTCAGACAGACAAGCTCTGCCTTTGCAGGGAACAGGAGAATCCCTCACTGGAAGCGTGTCCCACCTCACAGGGATGGACAGACAGGAGAAAGCATCTACAAAAACGTGTGCCTTTAAACACACCCTTCCTGCATGCCCCAGGCCAGGGCTCTCAGCTGAGTTCCAGCTACACAGGGAAAGAAAAGGGAATTCAGGACTTCCTCCTACCCAGAAAAAAACCAGGACTTTTTTTCCTCCTAGGTGGGGAGAAGGTGTTGGTTCCCCTGTGTCACACCCTGGCTCTCACAAGGGTTACAGCAGCCTCACAGAGCAGGCACAGGAGGAGACCCCAGCCCCTTCCCAAACATCCACCTCCCACCTGCGAGCTGTGCAGGAACGCTGGCAAGGGGAGCTGGAGCTGATGGATGCGACTGGGCTGCAGAATCCGAGAGCTTTTCCTGCTGCTCCTGTGCTCTGGTCTCAGCTGGCCTTCGGGGCAGACACAGACACGACAGACAGACAGACAGACATGCACACACTGCCCACGGGCCCGAGTCTCTGTACAAATGCCTTAGGACCTGCAGCAGCCCGAGCCTCGCACTTCCTTCTTCACGTAGTCGTGGAGCTTGAATTTGGGCTCGTTGGGCAGCTTCATGGACCTGTGCTTCAGCTCCCTGGGAAAGGGGAAGGATGTTACTCCTGCTGCTGCTTCTGGCAGGGAGAGGATTTGGTCTGGAAGGTGCCAGACGGAGTTTGGACAAGGGCATGGAGTGGCAGGACAGGGGGATGGCTTTCCACTGCAGGGATAAATGGGATGTTTGGAAGGAATTCTTCGCTGTGAGGATAGTGAGGCACTGGCACAGGGTGCCCAGAGAAGCTGTGGCTGCCCCTGAATCCCTGGAAGTGTCCAAAGCCAGACTGAACAGGACTTGGAGCAACCTGGGATGGGTGGAAGGTGTCCCTGCTCATGGCAGGGGATGGAACCAGATGGGCTTTAAGGTCCCTTCCAACCCATCCCATCCCAGGATTCTGTGATTCCAAGCTGACTTGTCCAGCTCAGTTGATCTCAGCATGGCCTGGACACTGCTAAAGCTCCTCATGACGACAAGGCCACTGCTCTGGTCACTTACTTGGCGATGGCTGTGAACGCTAATTCCACATTGAGGCCGCTCTTGGCACTGGTCTCCATGAAGGGCACTCCGTACTCCTGTGGGATGAGACACAGCCGTGACAGGAGTGCCACCAAGGGTGGTCCCAGGGCTCGGGGAGTAATATTTGAGGACAAAGAAACAAGAGGTGTTAGTAGAAACTTGAACAGATGAGGAGAAAGGGACAAGGGAAAAAAAGCCAAGGAAAAAACCTGTTCCCAGGTGTATTTTGTGTCAGGCTGGTCTCCAGGTGACCATTTCCTGTGCACACCCTCAGGGACATCCTCAGGTACCTCACCTACCTTGGCAAGTTTCTCTCCATCTTCCCTCTTCACCACTCTGTCCTGGGCTGAATCCACCTGCGTCAGGAATGGCAAAGAGCAATTTGTGGTGATTTGGAAGGTCACCAGTGTGTACCTCCCTGTCCTCTCATGCCCTGCCAGGCTCCCCTGCCTGTGGCTCCAGCGTGGGAGGAAGAGGAGGCTCTGGCAAAGCCCTGGGGCCAGGCTCACCTTGTTTCCCAGTAACATGAGGACCACATCCTGCTGTGCGTACTCATGGATCTCTGTCAGCCAAGCCTGGAGGGACACAGCCAAAGAGAGGGGTTGGCAACAGCTCCAGGAGGAGGAGGGGAATGGGAATCACAGGGAGCTGCCCCAGTCCTGGCACGGACACCCTCGGCAGGCAGTGCTGCCATCCCAGGCAATGCTGGGGGTGTTCCATGGATGATCCCTCTCACCCTGGGGTGTCCACCCCACTTTGTCTACTACCAGATCCCCATTTCCCAGGGAAACAGCAGCTTTCTGACCCCCCTGCCCACTCCATCTGCCCAGGGGTGCTTGTAGGGCTTTGTCCCCAATTCCCCCTTGGTTGGGATGTTCAGACTGAACCTCCTTTCAGAGGACAAGGCCAAGCGTTGGCTCTGGGATGTGCCTGTACCCATGTCCAGCACATGCTGCCCTGGTGCTGAGCACACTGCTCCCAGCAGGCACCTGAACCTGCCCCCCTGAGCTGTGGGGTGGCTTCCCTGCCCTCGAATACAGCCTAATCCAATCAAACCTGCCCTAATTCCCTGTAATCCCTGACCCCATGGTGTGAGCAGCCACCTGCTGTCTCCAGGGCTGTTGCTGGGCTCATGGTGATTCCTGGTGATCCCCGGTGGTCTCTGGTGATCCCTGCTCCAAACCCTGCTGGAGCCCAAGACGTGGCTGCAGCCCCAGGACCACACTGCACCCAGGCTGGGCTCAGGGTACTCAGTTCCACTGTGGGCTGGAGTCACTCCTGACTCCCTTTGGATGCCTTCTGGCTCCAGGGTGACAGGACCTGCCCTGTCCCTGCCATGGGACTGCAGGCACAGGGAGGGGTGGCAGGTGTGGTGCTGCCAAGGAAAGGATGTTCTAGAGCAGGGAGAGCTCCAGGCCCCCAGGGGATCGGGGGCTGTGGCACCCCGGGAGCTGATGTGACACATCACAGCCCCAGGGTGTTGATGCCACCATGGCACGGGGTGTTTGTGCAGGCACAGCTGCTCCCCGTGGATGCACACGGTGTTCTCATGCAATTACATCCAGTCCAGTCAGGGATAATTGCTCCCCGGCTCAGGACATGCTCTGGCAGCGCTGGCACAGGTTAGGGTTAGGGGCCACATGGGGCTGGTGTGGTGAAGGGAGGGGACACTGAGTGCCCAGGTGTCCCTGACCCCCCCCACTGCGATGTGGGCAGCATCTGCCAGGTTGGAGAGCCCAGCACCGCTGGCCTGAAGGAGCCGGGGGAGGGAGCAAACTGGGGCAGCAGCAGGCAGCCCCCAAAGCTGGCAGGAAGGGCTGGCAGGCTGGGGACGTGCTGCACCATGGGACCCTCTCCCTGCCAGGTCTGCACTAAGCTGGGGACAGTGAGGTGCCCAACCCCGACCCACTGTGACCTGAAGGAGCAGAGGGGGATGAGGGAGCAGCTCACTGGGGAAAGCTCCGGTGCTCAGCTACTGCAGCAAGTTGTGTGCCAGTGCTGTTAATTACACAGCATTAATTGGCCAGAGCAGTGAATCCATCACCCTTTATTTGCTGTGAAAGGCAAAACCTTCTGGGCCTGTCCCCTGCCTGTCCTTGCAGGTGCTCAGCAGTAACCACAGCTCCCACCTGCAGCACACACCTCCTGTACCACCCACAACCACAACCCCGCCGGGCACAGGAGGGACAGCAGGAGGGGCAGGGGTGCTGCTGTACCTGGATATTGTCGAAGGACGCTTTGTTGGTGACATCGTAGAGCAGGAGCAGGGCTGTGGAGAGAGGGACAGGCCGTTAGTGCCCACGGCTCAGAGCACACTCTGCAGGTCACGGGTGGGGATGGGAGGTCCCTGTGAGATACAGAACACACTAAAATCCAGCACAGCAACGCTTCCCACTGCTGGTGTTTGCAGAGCCTCCATCCGCAGCAGCTGCTTCCCATGGAAAGGCACTCCAGTGATTCCTGGCTCAGCTGGCCTGGAGTGGCAGCTCAGGGACACCGAGAGCCGGAGCGAGGGGCTCCCCGAGAGCAGAGCTGGCCGTGCTTACCGTGGGCATCGCGGTAGTAGGCGTGGGTGACGCTGCGGAAACGCTCCTGCCCGGCCGTGTCCCAGATCTGGAAGGCAGACAGGAGCAGAGGGATCAGACCTGACCCACCCAAACCAGCCCAAACAGCATGGTGCAACCCCAGGAAGCCTCTCCAGCTTTTGCTCCCAGGGACATCAATGAGAAAAATGACCAGAGGAATAAATATGGAAACAGCCTCTTCCCGCTCCTCGGCGTGGGGACACAATGTGGGCAAGGGCTCCCAACACAGCCATTAATCAGAAAATCCATGGAGCAGATGGATGCATGGGGACCCACTAATGTGATTTATCAGTCCTTAATGCAGCAGGAGGTCTGCAGAGTGCACTCTGCTGCCTGGGGGATCCGTGTTACTGAGCTCCAGGCCAAGGGCCAGAGAAACTGTCAGGTCTGAGGGGGCTGGAGCAGCTCTGGCTGCAGGGACACATGGGCTGGGATGGGATCACTGTGGCCAGAACAGCCCCCAGCCCTGAGCAGGCTCCTACCAAGGGGACAGAGCAGCCAGGAGGGTCCATAAGGCTGTCCCAGGGCAGGAGACACAACCACAAAGGATGGAGGTGGGGCCTCCATCATTTTGGGGGTGCTCTTCTGCTTTGTCCTCTGAAGGAGCTTTGTCCATCCCTGAACACCCTGGGCAGCAAGGGAGATGCTCCCAGGAACATGGGGACATACCTGCAGCTTCACCTTCACCCCATCCACCGTTAGCACCTTGTTCTGGAAGAGAATGGAAAGGGTGGTGAGGGGTGAGCACAGCTGCAGAACACCAAGGGAGGCACAGCCAGTCCCCATCCCAGTGTTTCCCCCAAACCCTCGGGCTGATCCCCTCTCTTGCTTCTTAAACTCCCATCCACTGGTCCCAGCACCTGCAGAGCCATTCTCACCGTGGCCCTGCCAGAGGATCTATCCCTGTATCAGCACAAGATGCAGAGGATTTGGGTACCTAAATCCTGGCAACACCCAGCTCAGGCTGGAAACCTCCGGCCATTAATTAATGAGCACCAGCATCCCACTTTAATGGCCTTCAAAAGACAGAATCAGCCTCTCCACATCCAGCCAGCAAATTAAAAATAACTCCTGCTCCTGCCTCCTGGACCTGTTTTTCCCCTGGTTTCTCTCTCAGGATGTTTTCTCATCCTGTTTTGCTTGGTTTTAGGAAAGGTGGAACCAAGGAGGAGAGGGGGAAGTGTCTCTCCACACTGTTTTCCCAAAGCCAGTGGGGTATTTTGTGTGGAAGGATGCTCTGGGAGCTGTGTGGGAGCCCCTCAGTGCCCCTCAGGGTGGCTGTGCCAGACAGGGAGGGCAGGAGATGGATCCTGTGTCCCAGAGCAACCACCAGCCCAGCAATCTGCACCAGCCTCTCCAAACATTAAAGGAATGCAAGCCTACAGACCAGTGGTCCCAGGAGAAGAAGCAGAGAAGAGATTAATTTGCTCACCAGATCCACAGAAATTAGCACAGTAATCAGTGGGACGTGCTGGAAACACGGCCAGGGAACAGCACACCAGTGGGATGAGGCAGCTGGTGGCTGCTCTGGTGATAATTTAAATCCCATTTCCTCCATTTGCTCTGGAGCTGGTTTGGGATGCTCCCATCTCCCACGTCACTTGGGATGGCCAAGGCTGCCGTGACCCCGGCTGGGCTCTGCTGGCTCAGCCCTGGCTCATCCACCCCCAGCACTGGACACGCCACCAGCCACTCCAGTGCCACCAGACCCCCCCCAGGGATCATGCCAAGATCCATCCCTGCCCATCCCACATTCTCAGCCCCACCACCCCTTCAGGTGCTGGCGAGGCTCTCCACTGATAGTTCTAACGAGGGCAGAGGGAGCACCTCATCTCCTGCACATCTACACAAGGATCCAGCGAGGAGGAGAGGGCAGGAGAGAGCCGGAGCGCCGAATCCTCCGTCTGCTCAGGCAGGCGCAGGGAGACGGCCGAGGTTTATAAATACCTTCAAAGGCAGCGACTGAGACGGGGGAGAGAAGTGATTCACAGCCCGGGAGCTGTAAAAATAGGCAGCCAGGGACTGGGGTGGGGGAGCTGGGAAGTACTTGGGGAAAAGCCGGGGCTCGGGGAGCTGGCCAGTGCTCCCTGCATGTGGAGCTGAGACTTTGCCAGAATGTGACACCGGGGCTTCTGAAGGCTTGAAGAGCCTAAAAATCCCAGGGTTCCCACTGCCACAAAGTGCTCCCTGGACCTGGGGGCCTCTGCCCAGGGCTCCCAGGTGAGCAGGGACAGAGCCATGGCCAGGGCAGAACCCCAGCCATGGCAAACGGTGCTGAGCTGCACCTCCACCTCGTCCCAGAGGATGGGAACAGCCCTGTCCTGACCTGTGCCACAGGTGAGACAGGGCAGCTTGTGCTCTGCAGGAGAGCCACTCTGAGCTCACCTTGCTGACCAAAACCCTGGCTCCTACGTGCAGGTGCCGACAGCTCATCCTGCAGGGACGTCCCACAGGGACATCCTATGGGACATCCCACTGGGACATCCCGCAGGGACATCCCGCAGGTTCTGCACTGGGACATCCCGCAGGGACATCCCGCAGGGACATCCCGCAGGGACATCCCGCAGGTTCTGCACTGGGACATCCCGCAGGGACATCCCGCAGGGACATCCCGCAGGTTCTGCACTGGGACATCCCACAGGGACATCCCGCAGGGACATCCCACCGGCTCTGCACTGGGACAATGCCATTCCAAACCCCATTCCCAGGTGCTGGCAGCCAGCTGCCAATACCACCTGCCAGGGATCATGCCAGGGACCACAGAGGAAGGCAAAGGTGCTGTGTTTCACGATCGGCCCCAGCTCTTGGCACGAGGGGATGAGGCCACGTGTGTGATGGATGGAGACAGGGGACAAGGACACGGTGAGTGTCACACTAAAACCAGCTCCAGACAGGTGCCCTTCCCCATGGCCACATGAGCAGCTCCAGCTCGGAGCAGGGTGTGTGGCTGTGCCCAGGGACGTGGCCACGTCCCCAGTGTGGCCTCCAAGGCTGACAGAACACTGTGGGTGGGAGGGAGGGAGAACATGGTCCTGGCTCTGAGCATGGATCATCCAGGCCAAAGCCACCTTGAAGCATCTGGTGAGCAGCCAAAAAGGCTGAAGCTCAAAGGTGCCCCACATGCACTGACCTCCACTTCAGCAGTTAATTAACACGGAGCCGGCAGCAACAGGAGTCACACTAATTACGACTGACCTATATTTTAGGGTGGTAAATGCTTAGACCTAATTAAAGTCTGCACAGGGATCCAGGTGCTGCTGGACCAGCCTGGAGAAAAGATTGATTTTCTGAGGACTGGGCATGGAACAGAGCAGGGTTCCAGGGTGAAAAGCTGTAGAAGTGCTCCTGCAGGCAGGAGACACAGCCAGGGCAAACCAGAGCATCACTCCAGCCACCATCCCTGCCTGCAGCCCAAAGAAGTTTGCCCAGATCAGCTGTGGCTGCTCCATCCCTGGAAGTGTCCAAGGCCAGGCTGGACAGGGCTTTGAGTAACGGGGTTTAGTGGGAATGTCCCTGCCCAGGGCAGAGGTGGATTAAGGTCCCTTCCAACCCAAACCATTCCAGGATTGTACAATCCCTGCCTGCCCCCAAGCACAGGTAGCAGAACACGGGTGAAGAGGCCGAGGAGAAGGTGGGAGGAGCAGGGTGGGAAAGGGCAGGGGGCTGCTGCCAGCAGCACACACCAGCAGGGTTCAGATGAACCAGATGCCCAAGTCTTGCTGATACAATGGCTAAGTGACTTTCCAGCTTCCAATTTTTAATTTTATTTTTTAAGGAGCTGCCTCAATTCCCTCCTGTCAGCCCTTCCAAGGCACAGCTGGGGGCTGAGCTCCTAATAAGCATCCAAAGACAAAAGACGCCGTGTGTCAATGCACTGAGACGTGAAATGTGCTGCCAGCCCTGCCGGGGAGGGGAGGGGCTGTGCTGCTCAGGGCTCCTTCCTCATCTCACCCCTTTGTTAGAACAGAGGCTCCCAGCAGCCTCCTCCCTCAATTCGGGCACGAAAACCATCCCTGCACCTCAGCTCTGCTGTCGCCCTTCCCAATTTCAGTTTTTGTGTCCTTTTTCCTGGGGCTGCACAAACGTTCTTGAACTCTCATCTAGCAGGGAATGCCCGCAGTGCCTGGGGTGGACAAACGCGATGCTCCCAAGTTAAACAATCTTCAGGACATCAGATAAAGCTGGAACCTTGCAGATGCAGGAGAAGTTAAATTACCAAGTGCAGATGGTCCTCAATTAAGAGCAGCATTATCACACAGCGAGGCGCGATCCCAGGATCGGCAGCAGAAGGGAGGGAGGGGAAGGCGATGGAGCGAAACCTCCGGGCACAGACGATGCTCCCTGCTCTGCTCTCACGGCAGCTGAGGATGGACAAACACCACAGCCCGGCTCACAGGGTCCCACAGTGCCCGTGAATCCCACCAGGAGCAACTGGAACACCCCCAGGTGCCTGAGCCTGAACCCTGAAACTGCAGCACAACCCAGGATCAGCATCATCGACAACCCGGCCTCTCCCAGCTCTTACACGCATGAACTCATTAATTAAAGCCTTTAAAGTTAAATTGGATACATGGATCGATTTGCTTGGCAATTAACAGCACAAATGGGGAGCTGCTCGCTGGCACCATTCAGGCTCCAGGCACGGGACCCCCAGCCTGGCTCCCTGGAGCCTGTGGCTGCTGCTGGCTCCAGTGGTGCTGCCCAGGAGTGCCCACCCAAGCACCCCCTGCAAAGGGGGGCTCCACTTTGCCCATGGAAAAGAAGCCCCTCAAATATCACTATTGGGCCTTGGAGGCATCTCCTGCAGCTGAGGGGGGGAAATTCCTGTCAAAATGGGGATAAAAGGCAATAGTGACTATAGATCAAAGCAGGCGCTGGGGCAGCACAGAGTTAATTAGTGCTGGTAATGAGCTGTGGGACTGACAGCTCAGCCACCCAGAAATGTCATTAGGTTGTGGTGTCACCGGGCCAGGCCACCCGGGAGCGAGGGATAGATTGGGTTATCTTTCATTTCAGGAAGCCAGGGGACAGCCAGCAGTGAGGACTGGCTGAAGGGATGCTGGAGCACCCCAGCCCTGTGCCAAGGCCCGACCACGAGCCAAATTCCCACCTGGCAAAGCCCAGGGAGCCCCTGAGAGCACAAACACTCCTGTGCCAGGAGGAAATGGGATGAGTTGTGATATAGCAGACACACAAATAACCACCACCTCCAACGGCGGCTGCAAAAATAGACCGAGGATCGATATGGAAATCTGCCCAAAACAGCAGGACACTGCATTAAATTTGCTCGTTAAAACCTTGAGGTTTTCCCAGACATGCGCAGCCAGGGACTGCTCCTGGTGGCTCAGCATCTCTCCAGGCACAGCACGTGGCTCAGGGACATCCCAGCCCGATGCCACGGCCAGGATCCAGAGGCTTTGTCCCCTCAGTGCTCCAAAACCTGCTCCCTCTAAACCCGAGCAGTGCCCGATCCAGCACAGCCCAGCCATCAGCAGCTCCATGGAGAACACAGCCAGCCCACTGCTCCACGCTGGGAAAACCCTTCCAGGAGCACATTCCCTGCAGGAGAGGGGAGGGACAGCCTGATGCCGTGCTGGAACCTGCAGAAAGCCTCTGGGAATGGGGAGAGCAGGGCAGGGTGTGGGCTGGAGGCAGGCTGTGTGGACATGATCCTGCTCCAGCCCTGCCGTGTGGGGCTGGAGGATGTCCCGGCACTGGGAATCGCATTCAGTGATCCTCTTCCTCCTCCTCAGCTGTGCCACCACCACAAACACTCATGAGCAGCCCAGGGGAGACCCAGGTGGCCAAAACACCCCAGGCACGGCTCCCTCTGCCTCTCCCATAACTCTTCCTTTCAGAGAAAAATCCCAAGCATCCATCTCCCGGGGCAGGTGATGAATTCCTCAGCAGCTCTGTGCATTTGCACTGTGCAGCTAAAAATAGAAACTTCTGCCTTGGGATGTTTTCCTCCCCAGGCCTTGCACACTCCTGCCTGCAGCCGCTCGGTGCCAAGATCCTTTCAGAGCCCACAATGTGCTCTGGCTGCTCAGCTCCTGCTCAGTTCCTCGGCAGATCCCAGGAAATGCAGATTGCCACCACGGCCCCTCGCAGCACACAGCGCTTCCACCCCACAGCCCCTTGCAGGGGTCACCCCACCCTGTCCCCTCTGCCACAAGCACAGCCCTACACAAATTCCCCCCGGCCCTGGTGTCCAGCTGGGCACAGCCCCTTTCCCACAGCACCCACAAAGTGCCCTGGGGATGTCAGCAGCACCAGCCTCTGTCCAGAGCCTTGTTCACGACATTAAATCCCAATTAACATCTCCCTGGCTGCCAGCCCTGCCCAGATAAGAGTCCAGGCTCTTGTTTGAGCACACACACTGAAGAATTAGTGACTTATCATCTTCTAGTCATATCAGCCTGCAAATAAAAGGATTTTCTGGCAAGAGGAGAATCCTGTCTCAGGGACAGATTAGAGGTAAGAGGATCTGTTTAGGATTATACATTTTAAATTCAGCCCTGCTCTGCTTCTCGGCATCGCCCGCAGCATTTGCAGTCCCGGGTGGAGGTCGTGTTCCCTCCCAGCCTGGCTGCTCCATGAGACCAGCAAAGTCCTGGGATGATCCATGGGAAGGTTCCTTGAGGGAGGCACAGACAGACCTGACCTGATGCTACTGCTCGAGCCCATCCCAGCAGGAGGGAGATGAGGCTTTGAGATGTCCTGAGCCCCAATCCCACAGGCAGCCAGACAAACCCAGCCTCGAAATTCCACAGGGTAGGATCTGCTACAACCACCCTGGAGCCCAGAGGCACCGGGAGGCAGCAGCCAGCAGGAAGGCTGCAGCCCATCCCTGCAGCTCCAACACACGGGGCAGGATCCTCCCCACCCAGGGATGGTCTGCACATCCCCTCCCCACCCTGGCCTGTATTCTCACCCCTTCCATCTCTTTTTCTCCCACTTTATTAAAAAAGGGGATAGTTTTAAAAATATCTCTGCTTACTTCTAAACGAGGAAGCCTTGGAAACAAGGGGCAGAGATGGCTCAGGCAGCTCTGTGCCCATGCTGGCAATAAGTAACGTGGCACTCGACATATTTATCTTCATTTTCCTCATCAAGGCCACGCCACGCTGCAAAGCTGAACAGGGATCTCCACGGAGCATTTATTGCTCTATCATTTCTCATCTGCAGCAAGCACGGCCCCGTCAGTGCCACAGAGATGAAAAATGGCTCATCAGGTCCTGTTAGACAGGAAATCGTTGATCTGGGGAGAAATAAAGCCTAGCAGCACTTTTCTGACCTTAAAGGTCTTTTCCAACCTAAAAGATTCTAGGATTTGCCTCAGTGACTGCAGCAGCTTGGGCTGAAAACTTGCCTGAAGAGTCTGAGAAGACTTTATAATCCAATTAAAAAAAAATCAGGGCTGAACATCCAGCAACAAACATTCTGTCAGCACCCAGCAGTAACACAGCAGCGTCTGCAGACAGCACTGCAAACAGCATTATTAAAGAGCACTTCTCATCCCTAAAGAAAATGAAATCCCCAAAGACCTGACAAAGGAGTCTGTAGCTTTTTATCCCAAACACTCCCATCCTTCACCCACAGCCGAGGCAGACAGCTCCCAAAAACTGCTGTGCAGCAAACCTGAGCTCAGATTCTTTGAAGGATTCAAGGAAAAGAGAGTGACTGAACAGCTCTAATGAGATTTTCTGATGTCTGTACGAGTCCAGTCAGCCTCCAGGACTGGAACCATCAGGTCCCAGTGCTCCCTGGTAGCAGAGTCCAGCACTGGCAACAGGGACAGCCAGGGCTGAAACGCAGCAGGTCCCAGCCCCCTGTGCAGGGCAGGACCCTGCTCAGCCCTGTGGCCGCTCCCCAAAGTGCAGCGGAGCTTTCTGAGGTTTCACCTTCTCCTCACCAACCACAATGGTTCCACTTTGCCCGGGTGGAAATGCCACCCTTGGGCCATTTGCCCCTTCCTTGGGCAAGAACAATCCTGAAATCCCCCTGGGCAGAGCTGGGGATGCAGGGGCTGAGCGGGCAGAGCCCCCATCCCTCCCCTGCCAGTGCTGGGGTGGCCACGGGGATGCACCCACAGGTGGCACAGGAGCGTCCAGGGCTCAGGGCTCCGCCAGCGCAGGCACCGTGCGCTCAAAGCTTTGATCTTTGCAAAGCTTCTCCTTCTCCCTGGCAGCAGTCCCAGCTCTCCCATTTTCTGCTCTGCTAGAGCAGGCTCTTCTTCCCCAGGTCTGGGCAGCGCTGAGAGCCCCGGGAGATGCAGAGGTGCTGAGGAATTGCGGCACGCTCAGCGCATCACCGGCGCTTCCACGCCAAAACAAGCCCAGTCAGTGAACCCAGCCTGGCCAATCCAACTCCACCATTTGCTCTCCCCGTGTGGGGCTCTGGAGCAGAGCTGCAAGCCAGGAATGTGCTGGGAAATCGCCCCAGGGAGGCAAAACACCCCAAATCCTTCCCTGTGCCTGCTGGTTGTCTGTGCAGCAGTGCAGACCGCACTCCTGGGAAGCTGCTCCAAGACATTGCCAACCCTTTCACAAACAAAACCCACACACCACCTCCTTGATTATCTTTTGCTGCACGTTTAGGAAGCCCAACCTCAGCCAAGAAGTCCAGCTGGAGCAGGCAGGTCCTCAGAGAGGATTTCCACCTCTGCACTGGGCTGTGGGGCTGATTCCCGGATCCCTCCCAGAGCTGCCCTGCTCCCGCCGCTCTCCCCCAGCACACCCGGCTGTCAGGAACAACCTGACCTCACGTGTGTATTATTCAGGAGGGAAAAACACATCACATCTGCCAGGCATTAACGCTTGCTTGGGAACAAAGTTATTTTCGGCACTGTTGAGCACTTGTGCCATTAATTCATGCACATTGGAGAAGTGCAGCTCGTGAATGGGGAGAATGAAGTTGGGGCTGAGCCCCAGCCTTGCCAGAGGCCACCTGCACGTGTCACCCCCATGCAAAGGGGCCTGGGGAGCAGCCCCACAGGGCAGGACCCCCTCTCCAAGCTCAGCTCCTCGTCTGAGCAGTGCTCTGGGCAGGGAAGACAGTGCTCAACACCTGGGAAAAAAGATGAATAATAAAGCCCAGCCATCTGGGAGCTGCAGGAAAGGCTCCCTGGGCTCCCCAGAAGGGCTCTGGACTGACCCTGCCCTGGGTGCTCATCCAGGGACTGTTCCCCTCCCATGGAGGACCTGGCCAGGGTCTCCACTTGGACCCTGCAGCAGTGAGGCTGGCTGAGTTATTCATCCCCACATGCAGCTGTGTTTTACTTAATCACCAGCTCCAAGGAAGCAGCGAGGCACGGAGGCACCGGTGGGACCGGCTGCTGGTGAGTGGCACGAGAAGCCAATCCAGCAATTTCTACCAAATTCAGCATCCAACACAGGGCAAGGTCCCCACTGGTGGGGTCTGCACTCCCCAGCCAGGCTGGGGCTGCCCAGGTGCCTTCAGCAGCCTCCTGCCCTTGGCTTTGGGGGTAAGGAGATCATTAACAGGGAGTTGTTGCGAGGATGGAACCACAGGCAGCTCTCCCTGGGGGATGTGCCAGGCACTGGGGCCGGTCCTGGTGAGGAGGAGCAGCAGCCCTGGCGTGGGGCAGGACCCACAGCTCCTCCCCAGCCCAGCACACATCACACACGGGGCTCTTCCCCAGGAACAGCGTTAATGCCACAGAGCCTTCGCTGGGATCGTTGCCGTGGTGATGCTGCGCAGGCAAAGCTGGAAAAGCCAAAGCTTCCATTTCCCCAGTGTGTCACTGAGCTGGGAACATCGAGGCTTGGCAGGCATGAGGAAAATGTCCCGAGACGTGGGCAGATGGCACAAGGGCTGGCGAGGTGGATGCGGTGGCTTCGTGGCATCGGACCCCAGCAGTTGGGCACGGCTCCCACCGCTCCCCTCCTTTCCATAAATTAAATAGGAAAACCCCACACAACATGGAACAAAACCAGGTGTTCACACCAGGACCAGTCACATCCTCAGAAACGTGCTAATGGTTTTCTGGCCCCTCCAAGATGATCCTTCCTGCCTGCAGGTAGAACTGACTCAGCCCTGCCACACCAACATCTTCCTCAGGCTCAGAAGCACCACTGAGACCCCCAAAGCACCCACTAAACTCCTCCTCACCCTGGGACAACCACAGCCCAGGGCAGTGGACATCACCCTTTAAAGCTGAAGCACCACGAGCTCCCAGCTCACATTAGTTATGATCAGGGAGAAACACTTTTTCCCAGTGGAGGCATAAAGATGAATTATTTGCTGTTGCTTCCGAGAGATTCACCAATGCCTCAGGGCAATGACTCGGTGCTGAGCCAGGATTAAAAATGCTCTATGTCCCTGGTAGACAAACAAAGCTGTGTGAGCTCCAGGGCTCTGCTGGGATCCCGAGCCAGGGCAGCTCCAGCAGCCTGGGATGGAGCAGTGCCCAGCTCTGCCCGTGGTGCCAACAACAAACTCTTTTCCTTCCAAAGGCTCTGCAGGCAAAGCCCTCAATCCCCCATTGCCATAGGAACAGTTTGTGCCCCATCACCATCCAAGGACAGGGACACACCACACTGCAACTCCCTCCACCCCAAACACAGCTCTGAATGCCTGGATGGGGATGGTTTTCCCCATTTTTTCCCCATTTTTTCCCATTTTTTCCCCAAGGACAATGACCTGCTGGTGCTCGCTGTTCCAGGCTTTGGCACATTCGATTGCTGCCCTGCCTTTGGCCACGGTGATGCTCAGAGCCACCACCACAGGGAGCAGCAGAGCCCCAGGGATGGGAGCGAGGCTCAGGTCTCAGGGAAGCTGCTCTTGGGTTTTTCAGGGAAGAACAACACACAGCGAGCAGCTGGTGAGCTCAGCCAGAGCCAGCTCCTGCCACTGCAGCACTGCCAACCCCGGGACTGGCACCTCACCCTTCCCACAGAGATCATCAACATCCACCCTGGGAATAACCCAGAGCCTGCTGGGAGCAATAATTAATTAACAACACGAGGCAGCAGCTCAGCAGACAGGCAGCAAGGGCTCAGTGGACCACAGGAGCTGAGCAAGGCAGAGCCACAGGGCAGGGATGCCCCAAATGCCCTTCCTTGGGGCTCTGGGGGGGTTGCAGACACCCCAAAACCCAACTGTCTCCTCTTTCCTGGGTGCCTTCCCTCTGCTTTCAAAGAACAACCCAGTTCTGCACAGCCGAGTTCAATATTTTATCACAAATAAAAGATGAAAGTGAAATTAAGCCAAATGTATTCCATTAAATATTCAAACCATTTAGACTTACTCTGGCCCCATTTAAACGTTTTACTGACCATAAAACGCTCTCTCACAGGTCCTGGCACCGGGAGCGGGTCCAGCCCGGCTCGGATCCATGGCAGTGGATGCTCCAGTGCTCAAATTTGGCTCTCCAGAGCCAATTTCCCACCTGGCAGCAGCCAGAGAGGAGCCAGCAGGGCAGAGCCGTGTGCCCACAGCCTGCCCCAGCCCCAGCCCCAGCTCACCCTGCTCCCCAGTGACCCTGCTGAGCTGGAGCAGGGTCTGACCCACACCCCTGACACACCCTGCCTTGCTGGGAGCTGCATTTCCCATGGTTCCCATCCTCTGCAGGGCTTTTGGGCTCCCACATAGCTCTGACCAGGAGGATACAGAGGCAGGTTATGTCCCTTTACAACCTCCCTCCTCCCACCAGCAGCTCCCAGGTTTGTGTTTTCCTTGGCTGTGTCCTGGTACTGCAGGTCCCGAGCAGCCCAGGCCTTCTCCTCTCCCCCTGAGCTAATTAAATCCCTTATTCCAACCACCCCACAGCAGGCCAGACCCACAGGGACACCAGCTATCAACAGGCACCAGCAGAGCTGCAGGAGCCTGGAGCCACTGGTGCCCTTCCAGAAGCATCTCACAAACCCCACATCCCCAGCGCTGTCATATCAGCTGAAATGGATACGAAATTCCACATCCAATCTATTCTGGGTGGTATTCCTGACACCAAGGAGGTGGAGAAGGCACCTTCCCACCATCCTGCAAAGAGGATTGAGCTGGTTAAGAGTTTCCTTAACCAGGCTCTGGGGCTGGCTGCCTCTCCAGCTGCTCAAGCACTTCTTTGCTTTGAAGCCACTCATCTTCTTTCTGTGCCTTCCCCAAGGCAGGAATGGAGTCCCTTCTCCGCTGGGATCCGCCTGCACGCCGGGGTTTGCATCTCCCTGCTGTGCTGCAGAACTGGGGGTTATTATTTTCCAAAAGCAGGAGGCAAAGGAGGAGGAATAAAAGGCCGGGAGCTGCGAGGAGCGGGCGCAGCCGCCACGGGCACCGCTCGCAGCATCTCTTGGCAACTGAGCCCTGCATGCAAATGACAGGCACCGACTGCAAAGCTGTGAGTGTCCCTCTGCAAGGGAGGCAGCAGCCACGGCAAGAAAAGCAGAGCTTGGCTTCCCATGGGAAATGGATATTTACTGCCCCAAGAGCCCATCCTGGGAGAGGGGAACAGGCACCGGCCCTCGGAGTCACCTCAAGGGCTACGATCCCAGCGTGTCCCAGCTGAGCTGTGCTGCCCTCCCTGGGCCAGACTGCCAGGATCTGCCTCCCCTGCTGGATTTGGGCAGAGCTGGCCCCGACAGCACCGCTGACAGCATCGTTTCCGTACCCTGGAAGCAGCCAGAGGGGTGGGAGCATGGCAGGAACCATCAGAGACTCCTGGAAGGGTTTGGTTGGAAGGGATCTCAAAGACCATCCAGGTCCAACCTCCTGCCAGGGGCAGGGACACCTTCCACTAGAGCAGGTTGCTCCAAATCCCATCCAGCTTGTCCTTGAACACTTGCAGGGATGGAAATCTGCTCTGGGCAAACTGAGCTCAGCTCTCCATAGAGTGAGAAATGCAAAAATATGAAATCAGCTACTGGCTGCTATTAAAATTCATCCAGCAATGGGAGCTGCAGAACAAACTGATTTTCAGACAAAGAGCTGCTGGAAACACAGAAACACGGAATGGTTTGGGTTGGAAGGGACCTTAGAGGTGATTCAGTTCCAAGGACTTGCCATGGGCATACTCAAGGTGGGAGCACAGGCATCCCCTGCCCGCTCCTGCCCCACCTTCCCCATCCTGGTTGCAGCTCTGTTGCCACTGGCACGGCCCCATGAAGGTGAATTTGGTCCAAGAAACTTGGCAGCACCAAGATGTTTCTCCCAGGAAAAAAACACTTCCTTCCAGAGCCCCTGTCCTGGAGACCAACCTAAACCCACCCCCTGCAGCAAACCCCCATCCCGACCCCACACAGCAAAGGAGAGACTAAACACTCTGCCCAGTGCCCGAGTTCCTTCCCTCCAACATCCAGAGCTAATTTTGCACAGAAAGACACTGAAATTAATTTATTTCCATTTCTTTCTTCCGGCCTAAGAAGCAGCTCCCCTCCCACTTTTTCCAGATTGATCCATCAGAAAATGAGCCCTGCTAATGCTCTGTGCCAACCACTGAGATAAAAACCAGCCCAGGAGGCTCCAGGTTGCTCCAGCCCTTCAAAGGAGGGTTGGTCCTCCAGGAAAAGGCTGGGAGGGCTGGGATGAGGGATGGGGTGAGGGATGGGGTGAGGGATGGGGTGAGGGAT